>NW_019272103.1:5148-94750 GCF_002738345.1 Cucurbita maxima | reverse complement strand
GTATTGCATAAGATCGGACCATGAAGAAAATCACTCACTTTTTAATGTCGTTTACTATTGAGACTGATTTTCTTTTCATTCGATGACCTAGGTAACTCGATCTTAATCCTTAGCTAACCATGAACTCTTGTTTATTCGGAATTATCCTTAGATTTGCATGGGTGAGAGTGGCTCAAGTTCATTGACTCAATATGGATTGGGACGTGGGGTGCAAGATGGAATTCACTCCTGCCCATTTTTAGGGATAGAGGAGAGGTAGTTTCCTTAAGTACTTACTCCTGGTCTTGAACAAGGGGCCCCACTCTCTCATTGGCTTGAGAGGGATTCGGTTTACTGGTTGGACCACAAATCAATTGTTCATTAGAGGACTAGTGAGACATAAGAAACAAGGAGTAACTATAGGGGTAAAACTGTAAATTGACCCAGCTCTAGTTACAAACAACCTGTGAAGGATCGACTTACTAATCATGGTTATATCAAATGGACAGAAATATATCTATAGTGAGGGGAGTGCAGCTACTAGGCTATAGTGGAATGTCCTAGTAGTTAACGAATGTTGGTTAACAAGGTAAATGAGTTTAACCGGTTAATCTTGGATCGTTGGAGCCCATGATCTATTGGTTCATTAGGTTCCTCTGCTAGCTCATATTGGACTAAACCATAGAACAATGTGACGAGTGAGTTCGAAATCAAATTAGGGATAATGCGCTACATAAATACGATATATTTAACCACATTTTTGTTTTATTTACCAATTAAACAAAAAGAGAGAATCTGACATATTTAAATAAGATTTAATATCTTAATCAAATATGTGTCGGAATTAATTGGGATTATGATTTGAATTAATATTAAATATTAATTAAAAGTTTAATTAATCATTTAATATTACTTTAATTTGAAATTAATAATTCAAATTGATTTTGTTGAATCAAAATGAAGAAAGTTGACTTTATTTAATGGAAAAATCCATGTTAGTGAAATTTTGAGGTGTCAAAATTTGGTTTAACCAAACTTGCATGCTTGCCAAATAAACCCCACAAATTTGAGTGAAATTTTTAGTGTCAAAATTTGGTTAACTCAAGCATGCATGATTCCCACATAATCCCAAACATTTGAGTGTCAAAATTTGGTGATCTCAAATTTGCATGAACATGCAAACATGACTATATATGAACATGCAAACATGACTATATAAATAGAGTGATCATAATAAATGAAAGGTCTTCTTGTTGGTGAAAAACCTTGAGAATAACCTCTCACAAACACTCTCTTCATATATACAAAATCCCTCCCAAGTTTAAGTCATTCACTGAATTCCACAATCCCGTTCTAAGGCCAGAGGATAGTGGAGAAGACACTAGTGGTGGTTCGAAACCGGTTCGTGAGGAAAAATGAATTTGAACTAGAAAAGGTTAGTATTCAAACTCATTAAGTTTTAATACTTATGAACATGCTAGTTATTTACTATAATTGTTTTAAAAGAGCCTAAGATCCAAATTGCTTCCGCATGTGTTATATTAACACCTTCAATTGGTATCAGAGAAGTTTTAGGCATTTTATTTACATTAATTTGATTATGGTGGGTACCATTTCATGAATGAAATTTTGTGGTTGCTAAAGTGGATTGTTTTGGATTTGGCATTCTTTTATTCTTCCATTTGATACAATTATTGTAATAAGCCTAATGTGTATGGATTTTAATGAATGAAGAAAGGTCTGAAATTTTTATAGAGTCATTAGAGTCCATTTTAGGTTGTAATTGATCGAAAATGGAAGAGATAACAAGCTTAACCGAAGAAGAAGATGAAATTTGCAGTTCGGGTATTTTTTCTACCTTTGGAATCCGGTTCAACGTTTTTAAGGGTTGGTTCGCCCAGTTAGTGATCCTCGGGAGCGGTTCAAGATATTTTTAATTATTAATGCAATAATTTAGTTAATTATTTGTTTTAAAATGCCAAAATCAATCCACTTTAGCGTGTTTAATTAACCATGCATTATGAATGTATGTTTTAATTAAATAGAAAATGTATATGCATAAAGTATGTCATATAGATTTAAAATCCCACCATAGGCTAACCATGTTTCATGCATTCCAAGTATGTTATAAGTGTTATAATATATAGTATGCATGTTTAGAGTTCCATGAGTGATAGATATAAATTGTTATATTATTGCATGGAATGGATGATTATGTAATTGTTATATAAAGCATGCTAGATGCATGTTATAGGTTATTTTCAACGTCATAAAATGAGATAGACGTTAAAATCTATAATAAAGATAAGTGCATGCTCAATTAGGGTTAAGAACCGAGCACGATCAATTTTAATAGTTAAAATAGGTCGATGTCTTACAAAATTGCGGTTACGAGAAAGCTCAAATGGCACGATCTTGTCTAAGGCTGGAGGTACTTAAGTTGACGGTTTACAGAACACCTACTATCTGGAGATCAGACCAGTACTTAATCTTAGTTAGCCCAGTTTTATGAGCATGCTTAAGTGATATAAGTTTTAGAAAAATCACCTAGACTTAAGTTATATTTAATTAGCCAGAATATACCTAAGTAATAAGTATACCCAACCGTCTAAAATACTTAGTTGGAGGAAAAAGATATATGAGATGCATCGTTTTCCTTTTACGCTCTCTGGAAAATTCACACCGTGAGATTCATGCTCAGTCTTGCGTCGCCCTGGGATCGTCCTCCATTTCGAAGGTATTTGCATGAGTCAATAACAAGGTGAATAGATAAAGTATTTTATAGTTAGTGGGAGAAGGAAGTATATCAACACCTCCTATGGTCTCCACCACTAGGTTGCACCGTGAGATTCCCATGTTCCACCTGCATGTTGCCCTAGAGCAACTACCCATTCGGAGGGTCGTAACATGGGAGTCGAAACAACACAAACTTCAGAAATGGATAGGATTTCTTAGGTTCGTTCCCAACTTTGGCTTTTTCATTCGATAGCATTGTTGGGACCAATCTCTGAGGTCTGAAAATGGCGGGTCACACTTACGAAGAATTAGTAAGAGTTAGTATATTCTTGACCAAAATAGCGATAACTAAAAACACTATAGGAGTTATTCTGGGATTAGTGTTTAAAGTCAAGAATGTCTTGGTTTAGTGAATGAGTGATTGACTGCCCCTCGGTAGCAGTTGCTCTAACTCACTAAAGTATCGTTGCAAAATAATAATTTTTTGATACATTATTACATTTCCTAAAACTGATTGGATTAAATAGGATTAAGTCAAATCACTAATAGAATTTTCTTTGTATCACACAACATGACAAACTCAATAGTTCAATTACTTGCTTCTGAGAAATTAAACGGCGAGAATTACGCAACTTGGAAATCAAACCTAAACACAATACTGGTAATTGATGATTTAAGGTTTTTTTTAACTGAGGAATATCCTCCAAACCCCAACTCAAATGCAAACCGAACAGTTCGGGATGTGTATGGCAGATGGATAAAGGCAAATGACAAAGCCCGAGTGTACATTCTAGCCAGCATATCTGATGTTTTGGCTAAGAAACACGATGTTATGGGTACTGCTAAAGAGATTATGAAATCTCAAAAAGAGATGTTTGGACAACCGTCCTTCTCCCTTAGACATGAAGCCATAAAATACATTTACAACTGTCGTAATGAAAGAAGGGACCTCAGTTAGAGAACATGTCCTGGACATGATTGTCCATTTCAATGTGGCAGAAGAAAATAAAGTTGTCATTGATGAGAAGAGTCAAGTTAGTTTTATAATGATGTCTCTTCCGAAGAGCTTCTTCCAGTTCTGCACAAATGTTGTAATGAACAAAATAAAATATAACTTGACTGCTCTTCTCAATGAGCTACAAACTTATCAATCCCTCTTAACAAACAAGGGACAAATAGGACAAGCAAATGTTGCTGTCTCCAAGAAATTACTACGAGGATCGTCCTCCAAAAATAAGTCTAGACCTTCAACTTCTAAAAGTGTTTTGATGAAGAAGGGTAAAGAAAAAAATAAGATTCCTACTAACCGCAAACACAAGGTTCAAAACGCAGCTACAGAAAAATGTTTCCATTGCAACGAAAACGAGCACTGGAAGAGAAACTGCCCAAAATACCTTGCAGAGAAGAAAGCCAAAAAGACACAACAAGGTAAATATGATTTACTAGTTGTAGAAATATGTTTAATAGAGTATGACAACTCAACTTGGATACTAGATTCAGGGGCGACTAATCATATTTGTTCTTTTTACCAGGAAACTATCTCCTAGAGAATGCTTGCGGACGGCGATATAACACTCAGGGTTGGAACAGGAGAGGTTGCCTCAACAAGATCAGTAGGAAATTTAAAGTTGTTTTTTGGAGATAGATTGGCTATATTAGATAATGTATTTTTTGTTCCTGAAATGAAAACAAATCTATTATCTATCTCTTGTTTATTAGAACAGTTGTATTAAGTATCTTTTGAAATCAATGAAGTGTTCATTTACAAAAGAGGTATTCATATTTGTTCTGCAAAACTAGAAAACAACTTATATATGTTAAAACCGAGCAAAACAAAAGCCATTTTAAAAACCGAGATGTTTAAAATAGCTGAAACTCAAAATAAACGACAAAAGATTTCTCCTAATACCTATCTTTGGCACTTAAGAGTAGGTCACATTAATCTCAATAGGATTGAGAGATTGGTTAAAAGAGAACTTCTAAATGAGTTAGAAGACAACTCTTTACCTCCATGTGAGTCTTGTCTTGAGGGTAAAATGACTAAATGATCGTTTTTCGAAAAAGGTTATAGAGCCAAAGAAACCTTAGAACTCATGCATATAGATCTCTATGGTCCAATGAATGTCAAAGCACGAGGAGGGTATGAATATTTCATCAGTTTTATTGATGATTATTCAAGGTATGGCTATCTTTACCTAATGCGTCACAAGTTCGAAGCTTTTGAAAAATTCATTGAACAGGATCACGAGTAAAGGGTTTGCAAGCTTGAAATATCCATTTATGGGTTGAAGCAAGCATCTTGATCTTTGAATATAAAGTTTGATACTGCGATCAAATCTTATGGTTTTAAACAGAATGTTGATGAACTTTTGTTTATAAAAGGATAGTCAACTCTACAGTAGCTTTCCTAGTGTTGTATGCTGACGATATCTTACTCATTGGAAATGATGTGGGATTTCTGACTGACATTAAGCATGGGCTAGCGACACAATTCCAAATGAAAGATTTGGGAGAGGATCAGTTTGTTCTTGGAATCCAAATTGTTCGGAATCGCAAAAACAAATCACTAGCATTGTCTCAGGCATCGTACATCGACAAAATGTTGATTCGATATAAGATGCAGGACTCCAAGAAAGGATTATTACCTTTCAAGCATGGAGTTCATTTGTCGAAGGAACAAAGTCCTAAGACACCTCAAGAAGTTGAGGATATGAGACACATTCCCTATGCATTAGCGGTCGGTAGTCTGATGTATGCCATGCTGTGTACCCGACCCGACATATGCTATGCTGTGGGAATTGTCAGCAGATATCAGTTCAATCCGGGACGTGCTCATTGGACTGCCGTTAAGAATATCCTCAAGTATCTTAGGAGAACGAGGGACTATATGATAATGTACGATTCTCAGGATCTTATCCTTACAGGGTACAGTGACTCAGATTTTAAAATCGATGTAGATTCGAAGAAATCGACATCAAGATCTGTCTTCACTCTAAACGGAGGAGCAATAATATGGAGAAGCATAAAGCAAGGTTGCATTGCTGATTCCACCATGGAGGTTGAGTATGTTGCTGCCTGTGAAGCAGCGAAAGAATCTGTATGGCTTAGGAAGTTCTTATCTGATTTGGAAGTCGTTCCAAATATGCATCTTCCCGTCACTCTTTATTATGATAACAGTGGAGTAATTGCAAATTCAAAAGAACCAAGAAGCCATAAGCGAGGAAAACATATTGAGCGCAAATATCATCTCATAAGGGAGATTGTGAAATGAGAAAATGTGATCGTCACACAGATAGCTTCAGAGCACAACATTGTTGATCCATTTACAAAGCCCACCACGGCTAAAGTGTTTGAAGGGCACCTAGTGAGTCTAGGACTACGAGTTATGTAATCTAGGGCAAGTGGGAGAAAAGGCATGAGTATGTGATGACCAAGTTAATTGTATTTATGTCTTTCTCTCTACTCAACGTTATAAAATTCCACTAGAGTGTTGGTCCAAGTGGGAGTTTGTTGGGTTTTATGTGCTAAAACTCATAGTTTGTAAACAAAAACATATTCTATTTTCAATAAAGTTATTATTGTTGTTTATTCAGTAAAGATTGTTATTGAATAAAGTGAACTTTACGATCATTAATCTAAATCCAATAAACTAAGAACACTCTGGCTATAGTATGATTACTTGAACTATATGTAGAGACATAAGAGTTGATAAAGTTCAAGTATATAGTCAAAATGATCTATAGTATAAATGTTGGGTTTTATGTGCTAAAACTCATAGTTTGTAAACAAAAACATATTCTATTTTCAATAAAGTTATTATTGTTGTTTATTCAGTAAAGATTGTTATTGAATAAAGTGAACTTTACGATCATTAATCTAAATCCAATAAACTAAGAACACTCTGGCTATAGTATGATTACTTGAACTATATGTAGAGACATAAGAGTTGATAAAGTTCAAGTATATAGTCAAAATGATCTATAGTATAAGGATAAGGCTGAGTACCGTATTCTGGGGACACTATGGATGCGACCCACTTTTGTAATGATATAAACAATGTGATCACTAGAATTGTACATGTGGAGACATGAGAGTAGGGGCATCCTATGCAATGAGTATTGCATAAGATCGGACCATGAAGAAAATCACTCTCACTTTATAATGTCGTTTACTATTGAGACTGATTTTCTTTTCATTCGATGACCTAGGTAACTCGATCTTAATCCTGAGCTAACCATGAACTCCTGTTTATTCAGAATTATCCTTAGATTTGCATGGGTGAAAGTGGCTCAAGTTCGCCGACTCAATGGGCCTCCCATATAGGAGTAAGACTGGGTAAATGGCTAGGGACGTGGGGTGCAAGATTGAATTCACTCCTACCCACTTTTAGGGTTAGAAGATAGGTAGTTCCCTTAAGTACTGACTCCTGGTCTTGAACAAGGGGCCCCACCCTCTCATTGACCTGAGAGGGATCCGGTTTACTGGTTGAACAACAAACCAATTGTTCATTAGAGGATCAATGAGACATAAGAAACAAGAAGTAACTGCAGGGGTAAAATGGTAAATTGACTCAGCTCTAGTGAGGGGAGTGCAACTACTAGGCTATAGTGGAATGTCTTAGTAGTTAACGAATGTTGGTTAACAAGGTTAATGAGTTTAACCAGTTAATCTTGGATCATTAGAGCCCATGATCTATAGATCCATTAGGTCCCTCTGCTAGCTCATATCGGACTAAACCATAGAACAGTGTGACGAGTGAGTTCGAAGTGTTGGAATTCAAATTAGGGAGAATGCGCTACATATATACGATATATTTAACCGCTTTTTTATTTATTTACGAATTAAACAAAAAGAGAGAATCTGAGATATTTATATAAGATTTAAATATCTTAATCAAATATGGGTTAAAATTAATTGGGATTGACATTTGAATTAATATTCAATATTCATTAAATAGTTTAATCATTCAAATTTAATATTACTTTGGGATTGGAAAAATCCATGTTAGTGGAATTTTGAGGTGTCAAAATTTGGTTTAACCAAACTTACATGCTTGTCAAATAAACCCCACAAATTTGAGTGGAATTTTGAGTGTCAAAATTTGGTTAACTCAAGCGTGCATGCTTGCCACAAAATCCCAAACATTTGAGTGGAATTTTGAGTATCAAAATTTGGTGATCTCAAATTTGCATGAACATGCAAACATGACTCTATAAATAGAGTGATCATAATACATGTACAAAATCCCTCCCCAGTTTAAGTCACTCACCGAATTCCACAATCTCGTTCTAAGGCTGGAGGATAGTGGAGAAGACACTAATGGTGGTTCGAAACCTATTCGTGAGGAAAAAGAAATTTGAACTACAAAAAGTTAGTATTCAAACTCATTAAGTTTTAATACTTACGAAGATGCTAGTTATTTACTATCATTGATGTTCTAAAAGTGCCTAAGATCCAAATTGCTTCCGCATGTGTTATATTAACACCTTCAAACAAGACTTAGTAAGTCCAATTGAAGAAAATTATTTTCGTTTAAAATTTGGGAGTAAGGATCAAAGTCTTACTTACAATCCATTTTCTTCAAAATTGAGCCTTTCTTTAGCTTTAGAAGATTAAGTTGAGGGCTTTTAATGAAGAAATTGGGAGTTAATACGTCATAGATAAAGTTACCTAAGGAAACAAAATTCAGCTTTTTTTAATAAGGATCAAATTCATTTTTGTATCGAAAGACCATGGGACCATACATCTTCATAAAATTTGTGTCTTGTAAATTTCTAAAATTGAAAAAATAGATAATATTTTTATACACTTTCAACTTTATATCATCTCTAAACAATATATAATATGTCAAGTTAATTACTTTATATATATCTAATAGAGTTTCAACACATTAAAATCAATTACTTTAATAAAGGTAAAGTTGAGTTTTATATTACATAAATACTTTATATATATCTAATAGAGTTTCTAACCCATTAAAATTAATTTCTTTAATAAATTTCTTTAATAAATGTAAAGTTGAGTTTTATATCTAGTATCAAAGTTTTAATTTTATATCTATTATGCATGTGACTTTTACTTTTGAGTAGAGAAATATAGCAAAGGTCCCACCGAGATTTGAACTCGGGTTACTGGATTCAAAGTCCAATGTCCTAACCACTAGACCATGGGACCACAAATTTTTCAAGATTTGTTCGTCATAAATCTATGAACTTTAAAAAGAATAATAGTATCTTATTTGTTTCTTATAGATCTCTAAATTTTGAAAATGATTTGTCTTTGTTTTTAGTTTTGTATTTGATAGGGTTTCAACGCAATAAAATCAATTAATTTATTAGAACATTTGTATAATTATTCAACCATTCTTCTTCACTAATTTTCATCTTACTTTAATAGAGTTCACAAAAAGGTTATTTTGAAACAAATTTAACGTTAGAAAAAGATACTTATTTAATAAGTTTTTCCCCATCCATATTTTTTAACAGTTTATTTGAATATTCTAGGTAACATTTGGAAGTAAAAAAATCAAATTATTTGTGTTTACCCTATTTTAATAAAAAGAAGACAATAATGAAATCCATGTGCTACTTATTAATATATCAATGACTATTTAGATCCAAACAGTTACTTAGTGTGGTCATTCTCAACTTGTTAATACAATCTCTAATAAATACAAAGTTAATAGTGAGAAAAGAAAAAACAACCAAAGTTATTCTCTAATGTGAGTTAGGTTGAGAATCTCATTTCGCATTCTAAGCACATGTAAATAAAATATAGATTGTCAAGACGTAGATTATTAAAGATGGTCATACTAGACCTTTTCTCTAGGGTTGAAATAGCTACCATTTAATTAGGATGTACATTTGTAGGAATGTGAGGACAACTAAATTAATTTATTAGTGGGGGTTTGAATTTCTTATTTTTTGAGTCGGCTAATTTTATCATTCCTAAATTTGTTAGTTTGTAAGACTATAAAAGTCAACCAAGTTGATTTGTTTGATAACACAATTGATTTCAAAGTTTTAGTTGTGTGTATACAACATTTGGTATCAGAGCTACAATGCAAGGCCTAATTGTGAGAAGAAGAAACTGCAGCCTTTTTTCTTAAATAGTGAGTTGAAAGAGATTCAAAATATGGCAGCTGAAACCAATTTCGTTTTACCAACAATTCCTAAGTTTGATGGCCACTATGATCATTGGTCTATGCTTATGAAAACTTTCTTCGTTGAAAGGAATACTGGTCCTTAGTGGAGACCGGAATCCCTGTCGTAGCCAAAGGAGAAGAGATTATCGAAGCACAACAAACACAATTGCATACCCTGAGTTGAAAGACTTGAAGGTCAAGAATTATTTTGTTCTAAGCCATTGATCGAACTACTATGGGAACGATCTTAATAGAGATGCTGCAAAACAAATTTGGGACTCTATGAAGTAGAAGTATCAGGGTTCCACAAGAGTCAAAAGAGCACAACTCTAAGCTCTTACAAAAAAGTTTGAAGTCTTACCAATGAAAGAAGGCGAGAGTGTTTGTGCATATTTTGCTTGAAGTCTCACCATTGTAAACAAGATGAAAATTCATGGCGAAACATGAAACAAACAGTGATTATTGAAAAAATCTTGAGATCAATCACATCAAGATTTGACTATGTTATATGTTTTATTGAAGAGTCTAATAACTTAGACACTTTAACAGTCGATGAATGAGTAAGTGATGAACAAGAACTAAAGGTGACATACGATTATAGATTCGGTGGAAGAGAAGGTGATCGAGCTCGTGAAAGTTTTCGAGGAAGAGGTAGAGGAAGAGGAAGAGGTAGACATTCATTCAACAAAAGTACAGTTGAGTGTTATAAATGTCATCAGTTAGAACACTTTAGATACGAGTGTCCTCAATTGGAAAAAGAAGCAAATTATAATGAACTTGGGGATAAAGAGAAATGTTGTTGATATCCTATGTTGAGCTCAATCAAATTAGGAGGGAAGATGTTTGGTTCCTTGATTCGGGGTGTAGCAATCATATGTGTTCAAACAAGGAATGGTTCTCAGATTTTGACAAGGAGTTCCGACAATCTGTGAAGCTTGGAAATAATTTCAAGATGACGGTGTTAGGAAAAGATAACATTAGATTGCAAGTTGTTGGCGACAAGGTAATCACTCATGGTTTTTATATACCCAAGTTTAAAAATAATCTATTAAGTCTTGGACAATTGCAACAAAAAGGGGTATCTATTTTGATACAGCATGGAAATGCAAAATATATCTTCCCAAGANGGTGTAGCAATCATATGTGTTCAAACAAGGAATGGTTCTCAGATTTTGACAAGGAGTTCCGACAATCTGTGAAGCTTGGAAATAATTTCAAGATGGCGGTGTTAGGAAAAGATAACATTAGATTGCAAGTTGTTGGCATCAAGGTAATCACTCATGGTTTTTATATACCCAAGTTTAAAAATAATCTATTAAGTCTTGGACAATTGCAACAAAAAGGGGTATCTATTTTGATACAGCATGGAAATGCAAAATATATCTTCCCAAGAAGGGACTTATTCTGCAAACAACAATGTCTGCAAATAAAATGTTCATATTACTTGTAAGACTCATGCGGCAAACCGCCACTTGCTTCCAAACAATTATAGAAGACAACACTCATATTTTGCACCGCAGATATGGGCATCTATGTTTCAATGGTTTGAGAACATTGCAACATAAACAAATGGTTAGAGAGTTACCCCAGTTGAAAACATCGTCTAAAATATGCATGAATTGCATGGTGGGAAAGCACATAGGGATGCATTTCCAAAGAGATGTTTATGGAGAACAAAACAAAGGCTGTAACTGGTACATGCAGACGTCTGTGGATCCATCAAACCTATTTCCAACAGTAATAAGACGTATTTTATAAGTTTTATTGATGATTACCGTCGCAATGTGTGAATATATTTTCTTGCTGAAAAAAATCTTGTTGATAAAGAGGTTGGAGATTTTATTCGTTGTCTACCCATAGATAGGGGTGGAGAGTACACCTCTCACGAGTTCAATAGTTTTTGCAAAACTAATGGTATCAGTAGAAAACTTATAGCGAGTCTAGATGAGTGCAAGAACAGAACAATCATGAACATGATTATAAGTATATTATCAGAGAAGCAAGTTCCAAAGAATTTTTGGCCAGAAGCAGTAAACTGGATATTGCACGTGCTCAATAGAAGTCTTACAGTGGTAGTGAAAAATATGACTTCAGAGGAGGCTTGAAGTGGCGCAAAACCTAATACTAATTATTTTTTAGTTTTTGGATACATTGACCGTGTTCATGTATCAGACGGTAAGAGAAAGAAGTTAGATGATCAAAATTTTCAGTGTGTGCTACTAGGGATGAGTGAAGAGTCTAAAACATATAGACTCTATGTTCTAGTGTCCAAGAAGATAATTGCAAGCAGAGAGGTGATTTTTGAAGAAAACAAATGTTGGAATTGGGGTAAAACTAACGAAGAAGTTGAACTTCATACCCACGAATGGAAAGATAGTAATATAGAACGTGTATCAGCTTGACGTGAAAAGTGCTTTCTTATATGAAGAGTTAAAAGAAGCCGTCTTTCGAGCAACCACAAGGTTATGAGAAAAAATGTCAAGAATACAAGGTATACAAATTGAAGACATTATATGGTCTTAAAGAAGCCCTACGTGCATGATTTAGTCAACTTTAAGAACATTTTATCGAAGAAGGATTTGAGAGGTGCAACTGTGACCTTACTTTATTCATACAAACAGGAGATAAAGGTAAAATTTTGATTGTTAGTCTATATGTTGACGATCTAATTTTTACTAGTAATGATGAGAGCATGTTTGTTAAGTTCAAGAATTTTATGAAACTTCAATTTGAAATGACAGATTTTGAAAAAAATGAAATATTTTCTAGGTGTAGAGATTTTACAAAATGTTGAAGACATTTATATTAGTTAGAGGAAGTATGCAAAAGAAGTTTTGGACTAATAGTTTGAAAAACCATGTTGTTCCTACGGTTAGACTAACAAAGGATGAATTTAATGTATTTAATTGCAACAAGGTTGGATTTGGGAGTTTTTTATTGGAAAAGGGGTAATGGAGAGTTGATAGCATATACTGACAGTGCTTATGAATGAAATATATAAGACAGGAAAAGCACTTCTAGTTATGTGTTCTTACTCAGTGATGCAGTTGTGTCTTGGTCTCCAAAAAAATAACTTGTAGTTACTTTGCTACTACTGAAGCAGAATCTGTGGCAGCCGCCTCTTGTGCTTGTCGTGGGGTGTGGATGAGGAGAGTTTATGAAAAACTATGTTATTTGATAACAGTTACACTATTAAGCTATCCACGAATCCAATCATGCATGGACATAGTAAACACATTGATGTGAGGTTTCATTTCTTGCGCGATTTGACTAGAGATGGAGTTATTGAGCTGAAGCATTGTGTCACACAAGAACAAGTTGTAGATATTATGACAAAACTACTAAAGTTGGACGCGTTCATAAAACTACATGAGTCAATGGGTATGTGTGTAGTACCACGAGTAAACTGAAGGCAACCTTGCAATCAGTTTAAGAGAGAAATTGTTAAAGATTGTTATACTAGACCTTTTCTCTAGGGTTGAAATGGCTTCCATTTCTTTAGGATGATCACTCCTCTAATAATGTTAGGACCACTAGGAATTTATGGTGTCCACTTCTCTAGGAATGTAGAATATTACGAGTTTATTAGAATCTTAGAGCACTAAATTAATTAGTTTGTAAGTTGATAATAACATATTTTGCACGTATGTACCTTGAATAGAAAAGGAGAATTAATAAGAGAAGATAAACATGAACTTCGGACATCTAGGAATGTGGAATGCTACGAGTTTGTTAGAATCTTAGGACCACTAAATTAATTAGTTTGTAAGTTGATAATATCATATTTTGCACGTATGTAATTACATAATGTAATGTAAGTTTTAGTTGAAGTTATTACATAATGTAAGTTTTAGTTTGATAGTTTCAGTTTAGTCACACATCTTAAATACAAAAGTAGAACTATTGATGCTTATGGGCCACGTTGGATTACTTTTATGTTGTATGAATGACAAGTGTCTTGTAGCCCTCGTTAATATGTGTTGTTCTATGTGACACTTTAAATTATGATGTGAATTATACTATGTTGTGAATCTACGTTATGATATGGATGATATATAATGCATAAACCTCCATATATTACACCATGCATATTATGTTAACATGTTCACATTATGCATATGAGACATTGACAAGCCATGTAGATTAACCATAAAAGATATGTTCCGTATACGTATGCATGTCTCATAGGAACACTATGTCATAAAAAGAATGGATGTATGATTTGCATCATAATTATATATCATAATTCGAAACTGTGAGACCTCATGCATTTTGCATGTCACATGTATCGAAATACTTACTTGTTATGATTAGTACACATGTGTACACTTCCTTATTTTGTACACGATGATATTATGCATGCTTATTTCCCTTTGTGGCTTCCGACAATGTGGGTGTACAGTAACCTACAGTCAGACCCAGAGCTATGTATATGAGCTCACTTAGTGGGTCCATGTATGTATATGTGGTGTGAATAGAGAAGTACTACCCATTAAACTTTACTCGAACTTGAAGTAGAGAATAAAGTCATGATGTCTTATGAAAAGATAGGTCGCACCATGATTGTATGTGATTGCATTTTAATTAAAACCTAACCCATTAAACTAATCAACATTTTTACTTATATTCACTATCACATTAAAAGGTTAACCCAGAAGCACTTAAATTAGTAATTTTTCTAAAGATTCTCTTGGTCGGGTATAGAAAGCACTATATTCTAATGCCATTTGATGAACACCATTTATACCATTTTCAAAGCTTTTGAGAAAAAAAAAATTCAAAATCAAATACATTTTTCTTACCGCTCTCTAAAATTCTGACCCAATGTGATCAATAAAAAAGTTAGCATTTTAATCATTCATATGGAGCAAATTGGCTCGTACAATATTAAGTTCATTAAAGGACTTCGCTTTGATTTGATATCCTACCATTCTTAAATATGGTACCCAAGCTTGTTGTAGCCATGATTGAGAGCCCAATAACTCTTAATCTTTGGTCTCGATGTTTATCCATGAGATCATCAACAGTAGTATTTATTTCTCTTTTAATATGACCCAGAGAAGTTAATAAAAGAATCGTTTCGACAACTTTACACTTCAAGAGTAAAAAATTCTACCTATTATATCATTTGTTTAAACGTTCTTTCTCTCACTACACATTCCACACAATGACAAAAACGTCCCAACAATTAAGAAGAAAAATAATCAAGGAAGAGGTGACTATTTTCAAGAGCTGGTTGTGTTCTTACCATTGAAGAAGAAGACATTCTACTTTTCCCAATCCAAATAGTATCAAAACTCTCTCCTCACTAACCTCCAACCCGCCATTAAAACTAAACCCACCAAAGCTAACCCAGTATTCGTTAGCACTTAGAGAAGTCAAACCAACTTCGGATAGTTGTGAAATCACTTATCAAGGTAGCTAAGTTGAAGTCCAAAAATCATACTTGAAGCTGGTTCAATTTTGTCCTTTAAAATTCAAGTAAACCTATGTGAGTTCACGACACTGAATTAGCACAGATGACCACGTTTAGCTACTATGGGTAAGTAAACCTATAATTTTTCTTATAATATTTTAGTTATTTGAAACAATGATCGTACTCATCTCAAAATCTTTTGGAAATGTCAAAATCGACTTCAAGAAAGTAACCAATTGTAGGATTGGGTCTAAAAATGTCAAAAAGGGTTAAAAACTGGTATCCTGAGTCGAAAGCCCCAAACAGAAGTCGTGGAGCAAAGTCGAATAAAATTTTAGGCCCGAGATTGGGTAAGGAAGTCAGAACGTTGGATTTTTGAACCCTCTAAGATTTGAGAGTTTAGGCCCTTACGAACCAAACAAACACCATAAACGGGATTAGGAGGAGAAGGAGACTCAAAAATGGAGGAAAGAGGAGGAAAAAGGACGTCGAAACGACGTGACTGAGGAGAGAGAGAGAGTCACCGAAAAATTCTCTAGTAATCGGGGTCAGGGAGACGAAGTCCGACTCGAGATCCAACTCACAACCCAAAACCCACAGGAAACCCTAATCGAGGTAGGGAGACGAAGTCCGACTCGAGATCCAACTCACAACCCAAAACCCACAGGAAACCCTAATCGAGGTGAGGTGTCGAGAAGGTGAAGTCCACCTAGTCAGACCTAAACTCGAATACTCGTAACCCCATTATAGCCAAGCAACCCCATACCGAAGTCCACCTAGTCAGACCTAAACTCGAATACTCGTAACCCCATTATAGCCAAGCAACCCCATACCTAGTTTGATCTAGTAACATAAAATACAAAATACTCGTAACCCCATTATAGCCAAGCAACCCCATACCTAGTTTGATCTAGTAACATAAAATACAAAGCTTCCGTAACCCCATTATAGCCAAGCAACCCCATACCTAGTTTGATCTAGTAACATAAAATACAAAGCTTCAGCCCAACAATGCAATCAGATACCCCCCATACCTAGTTTGATCTAGTAACATAAAATACAAAGCTTCAGCCCAACAATGCAATCAGATACCCACTAGCAACTAGTCCAATAGTCTGGTTCCTCTGTGCTTGGCCCAAAAACCCACATTCAAACCAAGAATACGCAGAACACGGCCCAACCCATTATCCACTACACAAATCTGTGTGCCCACATGAACATTCAAGACTTGTGCCTCGACCCACTTCGCAAGCTGCTCATGTGTGAATATTCCTCAACAACAAGGTCACTACTACATATACCAGCCCCTTCGGCTTAGCTTCTCAGAATTCTAGGCTAAAAAATGACATATTTGGCTCGATTTGACATTTTTAACACCAACCTTTACGTTTTTTACCTTTCCGAAGCTGATTTTTTTTAATATAGGTCATTATGAGTCAGTGAATAGAGGACCTAGTGGACAGTTTCTCTAAATCCTAAGATGAAGGATAGTTATGTCAAGGACGCCAATGTATTTCAGTAATGAAGGAATTAAAGAGGCTATGTATTCCAGCAGTGGGGGAATTAAGGAACGAGATATTGACAAAGGCTCACAACTCATCATTTGCTATGCACTTAGGTAGTACAAAAAATCAGAGTGTCCTTGAGATTCGAGCGTAAGAGTAAACTTGAACAATACTAACTTTTGTAGAAGCTTGAAAAATCATGTCGTGGCCATTTTAAATCTCTAATGTGTTCAATTGATTTCAATAATGATAAGCTATTGTATTTTTATTTTACCTTTATTTGAGTTGTCAGAAGTGAGATCTGAACTCCCACCCTCGATCCCGCATTGGTTGGAGAGGGGAATGAAGTATAACTTATAAGAGTCTTTAAACTAGTAGACGTGATTCAAAATTGTGATTCTAACCGCGATATAATGGGAAATAATGGACAATATTTTTTAGACTTTGGAAAGGGGAATGAAACATTCCTTATAAGGATGTAGAAACCTCTCCCAAGTAGACTCGTTTTAGAATTGTTCGGTTGATAGTGATATGTAATGGACAAAATCGGACAATATTTGTTAGTAGATGGATTGTGAGATTGAACGTAGGTTGGAGAGGGGGACAATAATACGTAACGAGCCAAGGCTGAATATATTTACTAATGGTGGCCTTGAGCTATTACAAATGATTAGTTGGAACAGCTCTTAGCTGTAATAACTCAGTAGGTTAGAGCGTGCGGCCTTTAACAACAAGGTCGCACATTCTACTAATAGTGGAAAACCTCTTTTGAGTAGAAATTTTGAATCAATTTAATAAAAAAAATAGCACTTTATAAAAGAAAACCTTTCTAAGTTGTCAAAAATCCACATCTTTGGAGTAGAAATTTCTTTATAAAAGAAAACCTTTCTAAGTTGTCACACTTACAATTTCAACTCACACACTCTCACAAGGACCAAAACTACGTCCTAACACCTTCAACCACTTAGCCATCCTAACTATTTATTATGAGACTTAACATTGGTTGAAATGAAGCATTCCTTATAAGGGTGTGGAAACCTCTCCCTAAAAGACGCGCTTTAAAACTTTTTAACTTACGACGACATGTAACAGGCCAAAACAAACAATATCTGCTAGCCATTGGAGATGGGAACCAAACATTAACTATAAGGTTGTGGATATCTCTTCCTACTAGACATATTTTAAAATTGTGAGGCTTATGGTGATACGTAATTAGCCAAAGTAAACAATATCTGATAGAGGTAGACTTGGTTTGTAACAAATTGTATTAGAGCTAGTCATTGGGTGGTGTTGATATGGAAAATCAACCCAAGGGAAAGTATGGAACAGATTACCTTGATGATCAAGATCAAGAGTAAAGAAAACTCATTTCTAAACTCGTGATTCGAATCACTCCACAAGAAGTTTGATCAATACCACTTGAATGACTCTACATGCAAGTTCTAAACACAAGAATTTGCAATAAAAGTTTAGCTCTTAACAAAGCTAAAATAGAAACCATGAGGAAATCTCTTACTATTAGACGTGTTTTAAAACCATGACGTTGACGACGATATGTAATGAGTCAAAGTAGACAATATCTAGGCTAATACTCATAATTTGTTGGAATAGTTCAGTTGGTTAGAGCGATGATTGTTAACCATAAGGTCGGAGGTTCATCTCTCTTTTTAGCAATGGGAATGAATCATTCCATTTTAGTATGTGGAAAAATTTAACCCTCCAACCAAAGTGAACAATGTCATATAATTATGTAGGTTCGTGATTCCTAACATTGTTACATAGTCTTAATCTAGCATTCTTGATAATAATATTGGGTTCTTTTTAGGGGTAGCTTCAATACAAAAACATAATGTAAAAATTATTTTCGCATAAAGTAGTTACATCATGCATATTCTAGTGACTCTAAGTCCCTAGAAAACTAGGGTCGTTACATATAATCTACACCTGAACTTTCTATAACCTAGAAAAAAACCCGTGGCAACTCGCTCGATCAAGGATTCGATTACCGCCTACAAGTAGGTTACTTATTTAGTTGCACTAGATATTACTTTTCCTTTTTGGGTGATCACTAACTGTTAGTTAAGGTCACAGAGGAGGGTCGTCTTGAGCCATCAGTTCTATGTGTACGAGTTGTTGTCCATAGTTTTCAAATCTCGTTCCAATTTTTATCAAATTTATTCTTTGTCACGTCAGTTCTATGTGTTACGAGTTGTTGTCCTTATTTTCGAATCTTGTTCCAATTTTTATGAAATTTTTTCTTTGTCAAGACGTGTCATGAATAATGGATATGAAGTCTTGAAAATTGAGTTATTATAGTTGTGCTTTGAAGTCTTTAAAATTGAGTTATTACAGTTGTGCCCTATTTAGCTTATCTAAGCAATTCCCGACCATTGTTTAACTCTTCTAAGCATACCAGAAATGAGGTAATTTAGTTATGCTCTTACCATTTCCCCTACTATCGATTAATATTGCAATAGTTGAGTTGACGAATATGTAATATATGACTCCTGGAAGATCAGATGACTTGCAACTCGAGATTAGTTGGCGAATATCTTACAAGAAGACCAAAACATACCAAATATATATATATATATTATGAGGTAGTTAATAGTAGGTCGAGTAGACAGTTTCTTTGAAGGGTTATGTCAAGGACGCCTATATATTCCAACAATTGAGGAATTAAGGAATGAGATATTGTTGGAGGCTCACAACTCACATTTGTTATGCACCCAAGCGGTACAGAAAATCACAGTGTCCTTGAGATTCGGGCGTAAGGGTAAACTTGAAGAACACTAAATTTCTTAGATCTTGGAAAATCATGTCGTTATAATTGTATTTTTATTTTACCTTTATTTGAGTAGTCAGACGTGGGATTTGAACCCACGCCCTCTGATCCCGCATCGGTTTGAGAGGAGAATGAAGAATAACTTATGAGTGTTTGTAAACGTCTCTCTAGTAGCGTGTTGTAGAACTGTGATTCTGACGACGATTTGTTATGGGTAACAATGGACAATATTTTTTAGTGGCTGGAAATGGGAACGAAGCATACCTTAGAAGAGTGTGGAAATCTCTCCCTAATAGACTCGTTTTAGAATTGTGAGACTGATGACGATACGTAATGGGCAAAAATGGACAATATTTGTTAGCGGTGGGTTTCGGCTATTACAAAAGCTATCAAAGTTAGTCATCGGCTATTACAAAAGCTATCAAAGTTAGTCACAAAGTGGTGTGCTAGCGAAGACGCTGGCTCCCAAGGAGAGTGGATTGTGAGATTCAACATTGGTTGGAGAGGAGATGAAACATTCCTTATAAGGGTGTGGTGGGCTTGAGCTATTACAAATAATTACTTGGAATAGCACAGTTAGTTAGAGTGTGTGGCTGTTAACCACAAGGTCGAAGGTTCAAACCCTCCTTCTAGTGTTGGGAATAAGCTTACCATGAATTGATGGTAAATTAGAGGTGACTTGTTTGATTAATTGTGAGCTGAGCGGCACATGCCTAGTGATGATGCCTAGTGTTGTAACCCCGTCATGATTAGTACGGACACCTTTTGATTGTTATATTTGCTTATTATGTTATGACTTGTTGTAACCCCTCCATGATTAGTACGGACACGTACCTTACGATATTTATGTTAACAATGATGTTATGATACGATATTGTATACACCACAATACTATGTGCACTCCCTTCCCTCCATGGTATACCAACGGCGTGCATGAAATGATATTTTATGAGACCAAGCCTTGTGCTACTTCTATTTTAGGTAAGGGCTAGAAACCCCTATGACGAGGACATCACAAATAGAGATAATGACACGTGCATAGAATAGTTGTATTTAATTTTCTTAGGCATAGGTTAGTATAGGGCATTTTTACTTTGATGTTTTAATGGTTTTAGTTACTATTTCTTTATGTTGTTTTAAAGATGCTTTCAAATGAGTAAGTCCATGACACTATTTTAAGATGAAGTTTGAATGCTTAATTTCGTATAAGAGCATAGGATATGATGACGGTGGCAACTTTAGGCTAATAGAAATCTAGGGTCGTTACCGTTGGTATCAGAGCTCTAGGTTATAGATTCGGTAGACTTGCCTACGAGATAGGCTTGCCACGTTCCATGATTTCACCATCGATGTCCTAGCACCAACAGGTATGTCTGGTATAAGATAAGATAAAGAAATGTCTTTAATTTGCATGTACTTTTTTTTTGTTTACTAATATTGAATGTAATTTAGTATCAAATATGTGAAGCTCTAACTATATGATTTATGGAAGCATTATGTTCTACCTAGTTGTACTTTTATGAATATGTCATGTTTACTAAATTATATGTTGTGATTATACGTGATATGATGCAATATATGTTAGAGAGATATAGACTTAAGAAATTATATATTGGTTTTAGCATCATGCCACATAAAGGACACTAAAAAGAACGACGAGGAAGGAGATTACCCTGTATTAGAAGTAGAGGAAAAGGTGGAGGTGAAGAAGCCCACCTCATGAAGGTTTAGTGACTAGGGCGGACGCACCTTAAGTTGTGCTACCTTAGGCTGCGCACCTTCAGTAGCACCAATAACTCAAATAAATCCCACTACAAGCCTATGTGAGAATCATTTCAGACAATACAATGATGCCCACTCAACAAGCCAATAGGGTGTGGAAAGGGGAATGAATCCAACAAGCCAATAGGCCATCCTAACTGCTTATTGTTATACGTAAGAATTAATATTTTCATTGGTGTGATGTCTAGGGTGTGTTGCCTTTTACGGAACACAAAGTAAAACAATTAGAACTTATTTTTGAACATGGACAATATTATACTATTATGGAGGTTCGTGATTTCTAATCATCAAGCATTCTTAATGAGATTTCATGGGTAAGATTATCCATCATTTTCTATTGAATCAAAACCCTTGAATTGAGTTATAATGTTTTAATAATTTTCAGTGAATTATAATTTTTTAGTTCATTTTCAGGGTATCTTTGAGTTTTCTAACATGGTTACTTAGTCTTAATCAAGCATTCTCGATTATATTTCATAGGTAATATTATGGTCCAACCTTTTCTATTGGATCAAAACCCTTGAATTGAGTTATAATGTTTTAGTAATTTTTAGGGGTAGCTTCCGGTCGTTGAAATAAAATGTAAATGCAACTTTGAGCCTAATTGATTTTAGGTTTCCCTTTTAAGGTGTTTGAAGTATATTGACAGTACCTATTTTGCTCTCTGAGTGTTAAACATAAATTGAAGCTTATTTCTTATTTGGGCATACCCCAAATGTGTTGTTTTATGTCCTAAAACTCATAGTTTGTAAACAAAAACATATTATGTTTTCAATAAAGTTATTATTGATGTTTATTTAGTAAAGATTGCTATTGAATAAAGTGAATGTTATGATCATTAATCTAAATCCAATAAACTAAGAAAACTCTGGCTATAGTATGATTACTTGAACTATATGTAGAGACACAAGAGTGGATCAAGTTCAAGTATATAGTCAAAATGATCTATAGTACAGGGATAAGACTGAGTACCCTATCATAGGGACAATATGGATGCGGCCCACTTTTGTATATGACATAAACAATGTGATCACTAAATTGTACATGTGGAGACATGTGAGTGGGGGCGTCCTTTACAATGAGTATTGCATAAGATCGGACCATGAAGAAAATCACTCTCACTTTATAATGTCGCTTACTACTGAGACTGATTTTCTTTTCATTCGATGACCTAGGTAACTCGATTTTAATCCTGAGCTAACCATGAACTCCTGTTTATTCGGAATTATCCTTAGATTTGCATAGGTGAAAGTGGCTCAAGTTCGCCGACTCAATAGGCCTCCCATTTCAGGGGTAAGATTGGGTGAATGGCTGGAGACGTGGGGTGCAAGATGGAATTCACTCCTACCCACTTTTAAGGATAGAAGAGAGGTAGTTCCCTTAAGCACTAACTCTAGGTCTTGAACAAGGGGCCCTACCCTCTCATTGGCATGAGAGGGATTCAGTTTACTTGTTAAACCACAAACAAATTGTTCATTAGAGGATCAGTGAGACATAAGGAACAAGAAGTAACTTCAGGGGTAAAATGGTAAATTGATCCAGCTCTAGTTACGAACAACCTGTGAAGGATCAACTTACTAATCATGGTTATATCAAATGGACAGAAATATATCTATAGTGAGGGGACTGCAACTACTAGGCTATAGTGGAGTGTCCTAGTAGTTAACGAATGTTAGTTAACAAGGTTAATGAGTTAAACCGGTTAATCTTTGATCGTTGGAGCTCATGATCTATAGGTCCATTAGGTCTCTCTGTTAGCTCATATCAGACTAAACCATAGAACAGTGTGACGAGTGAGTTCAAAGTGTTCGAATTCAAATTATGGAATATGCACTACATATATTCGATATATTTAACCACATTTTTGTTTTATTTACGAATTAAACAAAAAGAGAGAATCTGAGATATTTAAATAAGATTTAAATATCTTAATCAAATATGTGTCGGAATTGATTGGGATTGACATTTGAATTAATATTAAATATTAATTAAATAGTTTAATTAATCATTCAATATTACTTTAATTTTAAATTAATAATTCAAATTAATTGTTGAATAAAAATTTGACTTAATTTAATGAAAAAAATCCATGTTTGAGTTAGTGAAATTTTGAGGTGTCAAAATTTGGTTTAACCAAACTTGCATGCTTGCCAAATAAACCCCACAAATTTTAGTGGAATTTTGAGTGTAAAAAATTTGGTGAAGTCAAACTTGCATGCTTGCCACATAATCCCAAACATTTGAGTGGAATTTTGAGTGTCAAAATTTGGTGATCTCAAATTTGCATGAACATGCAAACATGACTCTATAAATAGAGTGATCATGGTACATGGAAGGTCTTCCAAGGGCAAAACCTTCAATATCTAATAGAGGTGTGCTTGGTTTGTAACAAAATATATTAGAGCTGGTCATCGGGTGGTGTGCCAACGAGGTTGTTGGGAACACAATGGGGTGGATTGTGAAATCCCACATCGGCTGGATAGGGGATGAAACATTTCTTATAAGCATGTGGAAATCTCTCACTATTAGACGCATTTTAAAACCGTGAGGTAGACGACGACATGTAAGGAGCCAAAGTAGCTATCTAGGCTAATACTTATAATTTGTTGGAATAGTTCAGTTGGTTAGAGCGTATGATTGTTAACGATAAGGTTGGGGAGGTTCAAGCTCTCTTTTTAGCAATGGTAGTGAATCATTCCATTTTAGTATGTGGAAAAATTTAACCCTTCAACAAAAGTGGACAATGTCATATAATTATGGAGGTTCGTGATTCCTAACATTGTTATATAGTCTTAATCATTCTCTGGTACCTTCGATACAAAAACATAATGTAAAAAATATTTTCGCATAAGGTAGTTACATCATACATATTCTAGTGACTCTAGGTCCCTAGAAAACTAGGGTCGTTACATATAATCTACACCTGAACTTTCTATAACCTAGAGAAAAATCCGTGGCAACTCGCTCGACCAAGGATTCGATTACTGCCTACAAGTAGGTTACTTATTTAGATGCACTCGATATTACTTTTCCTTTTGGGGGATCACTAGTTGTTAGTTAAGGTCACAAAGGAGGGTCGTCTCAAGTCGTCAGTTTTATATGTTACGAGTTGTTGTCCTTAGTTTTCGAATCTCGTTCAAATTTTTATCAATGTTTTCTTTGTCACGTCAGTTAGGTGTTACGAGTTTTTGTCCTTATTTTCAAAACTTGTTCCAATTTTTATCAAATTTTTTCTTTGTCTTGTCAATGTCATGAAGAATGTTTTGAAGCCTTGAAAATTGAGTTATTATAGTTGTGCTTTGAAGTTTTTAAAATTGAGTTATTAACGTTGTGTCCTATTTAGCTTATCTAAGCTATTCCTCGCCGTTGGTGCCACGCAGTTTAACTCTTGTAAGCATACAAATTTAGTTATGCTCTTACCATTTCCCCTACTATCGATTCAAGTTGCAATAGGTGAGTTGGCAAATATGCAATATATGACTATATGACATATATGACTCCTGAAAGATCAGATGACTTGCTAGTCGAGAATAGTGGGTGAATATCTAACAAGAAGACAAAAACCTACAAAAAAAATAAATAAATACAAAAATACAAAAAATAAAAGTTTGGACGAATTTGTTAATTTCTTTGATTCAAGGGTTTTTTTGTTCAACTAAACTTGGATTGTTGGGTTGAGGATTAGGGTTGCCTAATCAATTTGGTATCATTGCCTAGGTTGCATCTATGTGGCCTACTCTAGAATTGATTTTATTACTTAGGTGGGATAGTATTTGAATGATAATTGCTTTAGCAGCTCGAAATAGTTGGAACGTGTATCAGCAACCACAAGGTTATGAGAAAAAATGTCAAGAATACAAGGTATATAAATTGAAGAAGACATTATATGGCCTTAAAGAAGCCCTACGTGCATGATTTAGTTGACTTGAAGCACATTTTGTTGAAGAAAGATTTGAGAGGTGCAACTGTAACCATACTTCATTCATACAAACAAGAGATAGAGATAAAATTTTGATTGTTAGTCTATAATGTTGATGTTCTAATTTTTACTGGTAATGATGAGAGCATGTTTGTTAAGTTCAAGAATTCTATGAAACTTTAATTTGAAATGACTGATTTGGGAGTTCTTTATCGAAAAAGAGGTAATGGAAAGTTGATAGTATATACTGACAGTAATTATGCATGAGATATATATGACAAGAAAAGCACTTCTGGTCCAATGCACACAGGAACAAGTTGTAGATATGATGAAAAAACTACTGAAGTTGGACGCATTCATAAAACTACATGAGTCAATGGGTATGTGTGTAGTATCACGAGTAAACTGATGGCAACCTTACAATTAGTTTAAGGGAGAAATTGTTCAAGATTGTCATGTTACTAGTTTGTTAGAATCTTAGGACCACTAGGAATTTTGTCCACTTTATGGTGTCCACTTCTCTAGGAATGTGGAATGTTACAATTAATTAGGTGGTAAGACGGTAAGACTATAAAAAAATTAGTTTGTTAGACTTAAAAAATAAAAAAATAAAAATTACTTTGTAAGGATAATTGATAATATCATATTTTGCACACGTATGTACCTCGAATAGAAAAGGAGAACTAATAAGAAAAAAATTAATTACTTTGTAAGGATAATTGATAATATCATATTTTGCACATGTATGTATCGTATATATCATGATTCGAAACTGTGAGGCCTCATAGGAACACTATGTCATAAAAAGAATGAATGTTAATTCGAAACCGTATATATCATATTAACCATAAAAGATATGTTCCGTATACGTATGCATGTCTCATAGGAACACTATGTCATAAAAAGAATGAATGTATGATTTGCATCATAACTATATATCATGATTCGAAACTGTGAGGCCTCATGTATTTTGCATGTCACATGTATCGAGATAATTCCTTGTTATGATTAGTACACATGTGTACACTTACTTATTTTGTACACAATGATATTATACATGCTCATTCCCCTTTGTGGCTTCTGACAATGTGGGTGTATACTAACCTACCGTCAGACCCAGGGGTATGTAAATGATTTCACTTAGTGGGTCCATGTATGTATGTGTGGTTGTGAATAGAGAAGTACTACACATCAAACTTTACTCGAACTTGAAGTAGAGAATAAGGTCATGCATAATTGTATGTGCTTGCATTTTTTGACCTAAACGTCTGGTGGAAGAAATGAAAATCATGACGAGTTGTGAGAATTCTCGTGAATCCAATTGTCCATGCCAGATTGAAGAAAAATACTTCACTCATTTAATTTAGAAACATGACATGTCATTCCTCCGTGATTGATTTGAGATTGATTTTAGACACTTTCCCAACAAATGTTTTATAAAATTATGGAATATTTATTTTGAGATTGTTATATCGATGCTTATTATTTCTTTTACCCTAGAGAACTTGAAATTGGTCCCCTAGCTTTAGAACTTGAATCTAAATCTTCGTGGCTTTGATATTAGTCATTAAAATCAACCATCCTAAGTATTTAGGAGTAATTTAATAAAAAATTTAAACGATAATCTCTAATAGATTGTAGTTTAATGGTGATAATTTTATGTTGTGGTCGTGAAGACTTGACTAATGTGTGGCTCTAGATTAGTGATGAGAATTCCATGTTTTACCCAAATCCTCTCATTTGAGCTTGAGTTGTACCTCTGTTATCATTTTCCATAATTATTTTACCTTCCTTCGTCTTATTCACATAGTTAATAATTGAAACTAACTTTATTTTCTTTGTTGTTCTAACAAAGGTGTGTTCCATAAAACCCATAAAGATACATTGAATAATTATTTAATTATTTAACAAGGTTCCCATGGGTGCAAGAACTCAAATTTGTTTTGAGGAATATTAAACAAAGAAAAACCGTTATTATATGCAAATTATCTTTCATTACTACATCGATCAGAAAGCCATGTTCCCTTTTCTGGCCAGAAAACTTCGAATGAAGCATGCCCTAATCTAGTGGCAAAGTTGCACCAAAACAATGTCCTTCGAGAAAAATTCTCCCTAAACTCCCAATTGAATTGGGTTTCTGGATTGACGATATGCACGCCTAAGTCCATAGCCAATCCAAAATTTTAGGTTAGATACCCACAAACTAAGATAAATATATACATATAAATTTTAAGGAATATACGAAAATAGAAACATTAAAATACAAAAATAAAAACCTTAAAAAACAGGTGAGGGATTAATGGAAGTTGAGAATTGGATGCTGTCAACCACACAAGACATTAATATATATTTCCATAGAAAAAGCAAACAAGAATACTAGCCTTATAAAATTTGTCTATTGATCCATCAATTCAATAGACAAAACCAAAAATTCAAACTTATATTTTCAATTCTTCTATTGATCCATCAATTCAAACTTCCTTATATTGTTTGAGTGTGTAGGCGAAGGCCAAAGTTTGTTTAAGTTAATTTGATTCAAATATATGGTATGACATGAGTTCTATGAGTAAAATATGCTAATTGCAATTCAAATTTACTTATTACTATAGAGTTATACATTCCCTTTTTCTTTCAAAATTTGGTTCCTTTTCTTTTCTCCATTATAATTGCAAAATTAACTAAAGTTTAAACTCTTATGGGTCTAAAAAAATATATTTTAATTAAAACCTAACCCATTAAACTAATCAACAATTTTATTTATATTCAATACCAAATATCTTAGTTTGTTTTCTTTTTTTCACTCGATTTATCACTAAAAAAAATTAACCTAAAAGATACTTTCAATTACTAATTTTTCTAAAGATATCGTACTATTCTTAAATATGGTACCCAAGCTTGTTGTAGCCATGATCGAGAGCCCAATAACTCTTCATCTTCGGTTTTGGTGTTTATCAATGAGATCATCAATAGTAGTATTCATTTATCTTTCAATATGACCCAAAGAAGTTAATAAAAGAATCGTTCCGACAACTTTACACTTCAAGAGTAAAAAATTATACCGATTATATCGTTCGTCTAAACGTTCTTTCTCTCCTTACACGTTCCACACAATGACGAAAACGTCCCAGCAACTAAGAAGAAAAATAATCAAGCAGAAGGTATTTCCAACAGTAATAAGAGGTATTTTATAAGTTTTATTGATGATTACCGTCGCAATGTGTGAATATATTTTCTTGCTGAAAAAAATCTTGTTGATAAAGAGATTGGAGATTTTATTCGTTGTCTACCCATAGATAGGGGTGGAGAGTACACCTCTCACGAGTTCAGTTTTTGCAAAACTAATGGTATCAGTAGAAAACTTATAGCGAGTCTAGATGAGTGCAAGAACAGAACAATCATGAACATGATTATAAGTATATTATCAGAGAAGCAAGTTCCAAAGAATTTTTGGCCATAAGCAGTAAACTGGATATTGCACGTGCTCAATAGAAGTCTTACAGTGGTAGTGAAAAATATGACTTCAGAGGAGGCTTGAAGTGGCGCAAAACCTAATACTAATTATTTTTTAGTTTTTGGATACATTGACCTTGTTCATGTATCAGACGGTAAGAGAAAGAAGTTAGATGATCAAAATTTTCAGTGTGTGCTACTAGGGATGAATGAAGAGTCTAAAACATATAGACTCTATGTTCTAGTGTCCAAGAAGATAATTGCAAGCAGAGAGGTGATTTTTGAAGAAAACAAATGTTGGAATTGGGGTAAAACTAACGAAGAAGTTGAACTTGATACCCACGAATGGAAAGATAGTAATATAGAAGAAAGCGAACATGATCAAAGTGAGGAAGAATCTGAAGAGGAGGTGATAGTAGAAGAAGAAGGGGAAGTTAATATATATTCTAATGATCCATCTAAAGCACACCCGAAGTGAGAAATAGAAGAGCACCATTATGGATGGAGATTATGTGAGCAAGGGAGAATTTTCTGAAGAAAATGAGCACAACAATTTAGTTCTATTAACCTCAACTATAGATTCGACTACCTTTGAAGAAGCTGTTCAAAGTTCAAAATGGTGAACTACAATGGACTTGGAGATAGAAGCCATAGAACGAAATGAGACTTGGGAGTTGACAAATTTTCCTAGAGGAATGAAGAAGATTGGAGTAAAGTGGGTTTTCAAAATCAAACTAAAAGAAAATGGCGAAGTTGACAAGTATAAGGCTACGTTGGTAGCAAAAAGTTATGCACAACAACATGGTATAGACTATACCAAGGCATTTGTACCTGTAGCTAGGTGGGATAGTATTCGAATGATAATTGCTTTAGCAGCTCGGAATAGTTGGAAAGTGTATCAGCTTGACGTGAAAAGTGCTTTCTTATATGGAGAGTTATAAGAAGCCGTCTTTGTCGAGCAACCACAAGGTTATGAGAAAAAATGTCAAGAATACAAGGTATACAAATTAAAAAAGACATTATATGGCCTTAACCAAGTCTTATGTGGAAGATTTAGTCGATTTAAAGCCCATTTCGTCATAGAAGGATTTGAGAGGTGCAACTGTGACCATACTCTATTCATACAAACAAGAGATAGAGGTAAAATTTTGATTGTTAGTCCATATGTTGACGATCTAATTTTTATTGGTAATGATGAGAGCATATTTGTTAAGTTCAAGAATTCTATGAAACTTCAATTTGAAATGACTGATTTGGGAAAAAATGAAATATTTTCTCGGTGTAGAGATTTTACAAAATCCTGAAGACATTTATATTAGTTAAAGAAAGTATGCAAAAGAAGTTTTGGTCAAGTTTATGATGAAAAAAGTAATAGTATGAAAAACCATGTTGTTCCTGGGGTTAGACTAACAAAGGATGAATTTAATGTATCTTATTGCAACAAGGTTGGATTTAATGTATGTAGTGTCTCTCATTAGTATATTTATGGCAAATTCATCAGAGCTGCATTTGCAAGCTGCAAAAAGGGTGTTGAGATACTTAAAAGGTATTATAGATTTGGGAGTTCTTTATCAGAAAACGGGTAATGGAGAGTTGATAGCATATACTGACCGTGATTTTGCAGGAGATATATATGACAGGAAAAGCACTTCTGGTTATGTGTTCTTACTCAGTGATGGAACTATGTCTTGGTCCTCCAAAAAACAACTTGTAGTTACTTTGTCTACTACTGAAGCAGAAATTGTGGCAGCTTCCTCTTGTGCTTGTCAAGGGGTGTGGATGAGGAGAGTTTATGAAAAAAAATGTTATTTGATAACAGTTTCACTGTTAAGCTATCCAAGAATTCAATCATTCATGGACGTAGTAAATACATTGATGTGAGGTTTCATTTCCTGCATGATTTGACCAGAGATGGAGTTATTGAGCTGAAGCATTGTGTCACACAAGAACAAGTTAGTTGTATATATTATGACAAAACTAATGAAGTTGGACACGTTCATAAAACTACATGAGTCGATGAGTATGTCTGTAGTAAAGTTATTAGTTTATCTTAAGACCACGTTCAAGTATTACAAGAATTGAACTCAAGACCTCAGAGTCATACAAATAGATCAAATGACCTCCTATGACAAATTTTTTTCATTTTTAATATATCATTATTTCATTCATTTATTCGATTTGGATAATAATGAAATTCATGTGCAAGTAGTATTATCAATTTTCAACCGATGCAAAGTTTGATTATTTCAAAATTATTTATACTAATAGATGTAATAAAAATAGAGAACAGGAAAAATAGTTGAAGTTATTACATTATGTAAGTTTTAGTTTGATAGTTTCAGTTTAGTCACACATCTTGAACATAAAAGTAAAACTATTGATGCTTATGGGCCACGTTGGATTACTTTTATGTTGTATGAATGACAAGTGTCTTGTAGCCCTTGTTAATATGTGTTGTTCTATGTGACACTTTATATTATGATATGAATGATACTATGCTGTGAATCTACGTTGTGATATGGATGATAATGCATGAACCTCCATATATTACACCATGCATATTAGGTTAACATGTTCACGCTGTGCCTATGAGTCATTGACAAGTCATGTAGATTAACCATAAAAGATATGTTCAGTATACGTATGCATGTCTCATAGGAACATTATGTCGTAAAAAGAATGGATGGATGATTTGCATCATAACTATATATCATGATTCGAAACTGTGAGACCTCATGCATTTTGCATGTCACATGTATTGAGATACTTCCTTGTTATGATTAGTACACATGTGTACACTTCCTTATTATGTACATGATGATATTATGCAACACATCAAACTTTACTCGAACTTGAAGTAGAGAATAAGGTCATGATGTCTTATGAAAAGATAGGCACCATGATTGTATGTGATTGCATTTTTTGACCTAAACACCCGGTGGAAGAAATGAAAATCATGATGAGTTGTGAGAATTCTCGGGAATCCAATTGTTCATGCCAGATTGAAGAAAAATACTTCACTCATTTAATTTAGAAACATGAAATGTTATTCCTCCGTGCTTAATTTGAGATACCTTTCACTTATATTTTAGACACTTTCCAAGCAAATGTTTCATAAAATTATGGAAGTAAAAGAAAGTTTATGATTGATTTTGATATTGTTATATAAATGCATTATTTCTTTTACCGTAGAGAACTTGAAATTGGTCGCCTAGATTTAAAATTTGAATCTAACACTTGATGGCTTTGATATTGGTCATCAAAATCAACCATCCTAAGTATTTAGGAGTAATTTAATAAAAAATTTAATAGATGATCTATGTAGTTTAATGTTGAGAATTCTATGTTGTGGTCGTGAAGACTTGACCAATGTGTGGCTGTAGATTAGTGATGAGAATTCCATGTTTTACCCAAATACTCTCATTTGAGCTTCAGTGTACATGTTTTTATTTTTCATAATTATTTTAACTCAAATTTGTTTTGAGGACTATTAAACAATGAAAACCATTTAGTATCGGCAAACCATATGCATCTTTCATCACCACATCCACCAGAAAGACATGTTCCCTTTTCTGGCCAAAAAAACCTTTGAAAGAAGCATGCCCTAATTTGCTCTAAAAGTTGCACCAAAACAATGTTGTTCGAGAAGAATTCTCCCTAAAGTCCCAATTGAATTAGGTTCGTGGTTTGATGATATGCAAGCCTAAATTCATAGCCAATCCAGAATTTTAGGTTAGATACCCACACACTAAAATAAATATATACATATAGATTTTAAGGAATATATGAAAATAAAAACATTAAAAACATTATGTCAAAATTAGATAGTTTAATTTTTTATTTTTAGTAGAGGTGGATTTGCAGGGCTGTTCCAAATCACCACTTCCCACTTTGTCAATGGAAGTTCAGAATTGGATGCTGTGTAAACCAATTGAGACATTAATATATATTTCCATCCATAAGGCAAACAAGAAATACTAGTATTACAAAAAGAGTCTTATATTTTCAATTCTTAGTAGATCTATTATTCAAACTTTCTCTAAGAAATATCATGAGAGAGAAAAACCAAAAAATGGTTGAAATTCTATTTAATTTATTATTCAATTTATTTGTGCTCTTTGATTCAGGTTCTTAAATAAATAAAAATAAACTATGTTAAAAAAGTAAATAGACTGACCACAATTACATCGTTTGAGTTTGTAGGTGAACGCAATAAAGAAAACACAAACAACAAAAGATTTGAGAATTTGCATGATCTTCTTTTCTTCAATGGTGTTGTGGCTTGTTTTCAAGTAGAGATTTATATCTTCCTCTTCTCTTGAAAATGAGACTTGATAGGGTGTTAAATTTAGTAAAATAAATTCTAAAAACAATAATATGTTAATTATAAGCAGTTTTGGAGCACTAACTCCAATTTGGCTTGGAAGGGTTGGATGGAAACTAAACGACCCAAAATTTTCTACTTACTTTAAGGTCGCTACTTTATACGTACCATAAACATTGAATGCGAAAGACTTCATTTAAATTCCATAAAACATAACCTTTAACTTAAAATACAACTAGTGACTTACGTGTTTTGAAAACATCTTTAAAATGACACAACACAAAATCTGAAATAAAATAAATAAGCGTTTAAGTTTAAAACATCCTATTCTAGCTTAAGTCTAAGAAAATAAATATCACTATCCTATGCATGTGCAATGATCTCGAGTTGCGATGCCGTCATCAGTCGTACAGGAATGCCTTGCATTAACCTGAAAAATATAGTAGCACATGGCTTAAGTATTTAAACAAATACTCTAGAAAATGACCCCAATATTGGGGTTAAATGCAACAATCACATGCAATGAAATGATGGGACCTATCTTTCGTTTCGTTTTCCCTCTGGTGCTGAACTAATGGGTAATCGTGGATGTGTACCATATACTCTACACACAGACAATACGTGCGAGTATGGGCTCACCAGCTAGTTCGCACACCGCTGGGCCACTTTTCTTATCTGGTGGACATACTCTAGGAGCCCCTTATGCCGGGACCTGTTAAAACTAGTAACCGTCACAACAGCGCTATGTAAAGTATAACGATCGTTGTCCTGCCATTGGATGTACGCGTCCGTACCCTCGTGATGGGATAGGGGTATCCCCCCAGATGCATGAACACACACATAATGTATGAGGTCCCGCTACTTCTACATTTATCATTAATGAACCTAACCCCCTGTCACGTTCCATGATTCATGTCATTCTCATTTCAATTTACGTTTCATACATATTCCTTTTGGGATTATGATTCCAAGCAGTTTACCATATTCCATGTCATACAATTCATGCTTTTAACATAACATTTCATCATATACACATCATACCATGACATATTGCATCACAATGTATCATATCATAAACGAGTCATAAGGTAAACACTTCATAGTCATATCGTTCTCTAACTTATCATAGCCTTAACGTTCTTACACCTATCATAGACATATCATTACGTGAACGTACCTTAGTTATCTCATCACAAGGACTTAACCTAACGCTATCGTTCTATCAATCTATCACAAACCTATCCCTTTCTACCCGTAGCCGAACCGTATTCTTCCATCAATCTCTCTTATCCATATCACTCTGGTATGTAACCTAACCTTAACGTTTCATGAACGTATTTTACTCCTATCGTTACATTTCATTTTGTGCATCCTTCTCGTATCTTATCTCAAACATATCATTGGACTCATCGTACCGTAATTATTATCAAACAATTCACATATTATATCATATACATAACAAATAAGAAGTATATCGATCCACAGACAATTCACACATATCAATATATATGACACGTGCAAAACCATGGGGCACATGTCAACAACAAATATAACCATGTCGATAGTCCTTTGAAATCCGAGTCAACCTATATGAACTCATGACATCAGTTTCAAGTTTTAACTCTATACAATTATTTCCCTAATTTACATTGGCCATCTTAAAATTCTGATATTTTTTGTTATACAAAATTTAAAGGAGCTCACTGCCCTCTGATATTTCCTAGTGTTAAATACAGTTCAAAAAATCTTTCCTCAATCTCCCTCCCTCTCTCTCTCATTATTTTCATTTTGTAAATAGGTTTTTCAATTGTGTAAATAGATAATAGATATTACTCGCCAATTTTAAGTCCATTGTTTGGCTACGAACTTTTAGTTTATAGATCTGCCAATCTAATCTTATAACCTTATTTCACATAACTTAAAATGCTAACAAAAATCTAATCAATTGTATATGGGATCTGATTATTACTGTTAAAGATATGAAATGAGATTTGATCCTAAATTAATTTCTTATAACCGTAACTAGAAAGAAAAAGGAAATTTCTTATAACCATAACTATAAAAGAAAATAAAATTTGAGATAGGATTTTACTAATAACGGACAAAAATCTCTAAATCTCCAATCTTGCTTATTGCTTATGTTGAAAGCCATTTTACTTCTTCTCAAATATGACCATTGTTTTTTCTCTTATATTCATTTTTTGCAGTTGGGTTAAGGATGGGTGAGGAGTGATAATTGTGGGAAGGGATGAGAGGTTAGTGGAGAGAGGTGGAGATTTTTTTTTTTTAATTTTAATTTTAATTCATTAATTAATTTATTGTTATAATTATTTTTTTTTATTTGTTTATTTATTTATTTATTTTTTGGCTATTACACTCAACCTTACCAACGGGTTCTTTTTTGGCATATTTTTGTTAGGACTGCACAATATCTCACATTTATATTAAAACAAATATTAGGAGAGAGAAAATCGAAAAAGAATATGTCTTATATATTTATGATGGTTCATGTCATGTGGCTTATACATGTACCATAAATATGTGTTATGCTTATGTTATGAGATGTTTATGTATCTTTGTATTGATATGAGATGTACGTCACGTATGCATGTAAACCCATTACACTACTTTTATGAATGAATTGAAACGTCATGAATGAAATGTATATCTTACATATAAAGTTTGCGAAGATTGAAAATATCTAGGTCTCTCCTAAAATATCTAGGTATCTAGGTCTCTCTCCTAAAATATCTAGGTATCTAGGTATCTCTTCTAAAATATATAAGTCTCTCTCCTCAAATATCTAGGTTTATCTCTTAAATAATCTAGGTCTCTCTCTCCTAAGTCTCTCTCCTAAAATATAGGTCTCTCTTCCCTAAAATATCTACGTATCTAAGTCTCTCTCCCCTAAAATATCCAAGTATCTAGGTCTCTCTCCTAAAATATCTACGTATCTAGGTGTCTCTCCTAAAATATTTAAAATATGTAAAATATCTAGGTCTCTCTCCTAAAATATCTACGTATCTAGGTGTCTCTCCTAAAATATTTAAAATATGTAAAATATCTAGGTCTCTCTCCTAAAATATCTATGTATCTAGGTCTCTCTCCTAAAATATCTATGTACCTAGGTCTCTCCCCTAAAATATCTAGCTAGGTCTCTCCCCTAAAATATCTAGCTATCTAGGTCTCTCCCCTAAAATATCTAGCTATCTAGGTCTCTCCCCTAAAATATCTAGCTATCTAGGTCTCTTCCCTAAATAGGTCTCTCCTAAAATAGGTAAGTATCTCTCCTAAAATAGGTAAGTATCTCTCCTAAAATATGAAGGTCTCTCTCGTATCTCTCCTAAAATATTTGGCTATCTCTCTCCTAAAATATCTACCATTTCTCCTAAAATATTCTCCTAAAATATGTAGGTTTCTCTCCTAAAATAGGTGAGTCTCTCTCCTAAAATATCTAGGTCTCTCTCCTAAAATATCTAGGTCTCTCTCCTAAAATATCTAGGTCTCTCTCCTAAAATATAGGTAAGTCTCTCTCCTAAAATATAGGTAAGTGGTAAGTCTCTCTCCTAAAATATAGGTAAGTCTCTCTCCTAAAATATAGGTAAGTCTCTCTCCTAAAATATCTAGGTCTCCCTTATAAAATATCTGTAGATCTCTATATGTAGGTCTCTGTCCTAAAATATATGCAGGTCCCTCTCTTATAATATATGTAGGTCTCTCTCCTATCTCTCCTAAAATATCAACAATCTCCCCTACAATATCAATATCTCTCCTAAAATATATAGGGCTCTCTCATAGTCTCTCTCGTAAAACATAGGTGTCTCTCATAAAATATAGGTCTCACTCTTAAGTAGGTAGGTCTCTCTCCTAAAATAGGGAGGTCTCTCTCCTAAAATAGGTAGGTCTCTCTACTAGGTAGATCTCTTTCCAAAAAAAAAATAAGTAGAACTCAATATGTAGACCTCAATATGTAGAACCCTTCCTATCTCTCCTAAAATATCTGGGTCTCTCCTATAAAATAGGTAGGTCTCTCCCGTAAAATAACTAAGTCTCTCTCCTAAAATAGGTAGGTCTCTTTCCTAGGTAAATCTCTTTCCAAAAATAAATATGTAGAAGTTTCCTATCTCTCCTAGTCTCTCTCTTAAAATAGAGAGGCCTCTCTCCTAAAATAAATATGTAGAACTCCTATATCTCCTAAAATATTTAGGTCTCTCTCCTAAAATCTCTACTCTCTCCTAATTCTCTTAATTTTCTCTCCTAAAATAGGTAGATCTCTCTCCTAAAATAGGTAGGTCACCCTCCTAAAATAGGTAGGTCACCCTCCTAAAATAGATAGGTTTCTCTCCTAAAATAAATATGTAGATCTCTCTTCTATCTCTCCGAAAATATCTAGGTCTCTCTCCTAAAATATCTAGTTCTTTCTCTTTCTATCTCTCTTAAAATATCTATGTCTCTCTCTTAACATGCCTAAGTCTATCTCCTAAAATAGGTAGGTCTCTCTCTTCAAATATGGAGGTCTCCCTCCTAAAATATCTACTATCTCTTCTAATTCTCATAATTCTCTCTTCTAAAATAGCTAAATCTCTCTCCTATAAAATAGGTAGGTCTTCCTCCTAAAATAGGTAGGTTTCTCTCCTAAAATAAATATGTAGATCTCTCTTATCTCTCCTAAAATATCTAGGTCTCCCTTCTACAATATCTAGGTCTTTCTCTCCTAAAACAGGTAGGTCTCTCTCTTAAAATATGTATGTAGTTCTCTCAATTAAAATATGTATGTAGATCTCGTCTCTGTCCTAAAATAGGTAGGTCTCTCAATTAGGTAGGTCTCTCAATTAAAATAGGTAATATAGGTCTCTCCCCTAAAACCTAAAATATGTAGGTCTCTCTTCTAAAATAGGTAGGTCTCCCTCCTAAAAAAAGTAGTCTCTCTCCTATCTCTCCTAAAATATCTAGGTCTCACTCCTAAAATATAGGTCTCTCTCCTAAGATATGTAGGTCTCATTCACTATACCATGTTTGTCAGCGAAAACTCTCATGTTTGTAGTATTCAACTCTTTTGTAAACAAGTCTGCTAGGCGAATAGGTCTCTCTCCTAAAATATATAGGTCTCTCTCTCCTAAAATAGGTAGGTCTCTCTCTTAAAATATGTATGTAGTTCACTCAACTAAATTATGTATGTAGGCCTCTCTCTTAAAATATGTAGTCTCTGTCCTACAATATGTAGGTCTCTCAATTAAAATAGGTAATATAGGTCTCTCTCCTAAAATAGGTAGGTGTCTTTAATAGATTTTAGATCAGGTCTCTCTCCTAAAATATCTAGGTCTCTCTCTCCTAAAATAGGTAGGTCTCTCTCTTAAAATATGTATGTAGTTCTCTCAACTAAAATATGTATGTAGGTCTCGTCTCTGTCCTAAAATAGGTAGGTCTCTCAATTAAAATAGGTAATATAGGTCTCTCCCCTAAAACCTAAAATATGTAGGTCTCTCTTCTAAAATAGGTAGGTCTCCCTCCTAAAAAAAGTAGGTCTCTCTCCTATCTCTCCTAAAATATCTAGGTCTCACTCCTAAAATATAGGTCTCTCTCCTAAAATATGTAGGTCTCATTCACTATACCATGTTTGTCAGCGAAAACTCTCATGTTTGTAGTATTCAACTCTTTTGTAAACAAGTCTGCTAGGCGAATAGGTCTCTCTCCTAAAATATATAGGTCTCTCTCTCCTAAAATAGGTAGGTCTCTCTCTTAAAATATGTATGTAGTTCACTCAACTAAATTATGTATGTAGGCCTCTCTCTTAAAATATGTAGTCTCTGTCCTACAATATGTAGGTCTCTCAATTAAAATAGGTAATATAGGTCTCTCTCCTAAAATAGGTAGGTGTCTTTAATAGATTTTAGATCAGGTCTCTCTCCTAAAATATCTAGGTCTCTCTCTCCTAAAATAGGTAGGTCTCTCTCTTAAAATATGTATGTAGTTCTCTCAACTAAAATATGTATGTAGGTCTCGTCTCTGTCCTAAAATAGGTAGGTCTCTCAATTAAAATAGGTAATATAGGTCTCTCCCCTAAAACCTAAAATATGTAGGTCTCTCTTCTAAAATAGGTAGGTCTCCCTCCTAAAAAAAGTAGGTCTCTCTCCTATCTCTCCTAAAATATCTAGGTCTCACTCCTAAAATATAGGTCTCTCTCCTAAAATATGTAGGTCTCATTCACTATACCATGTTTGTCAGCGAAAACTCTCATGTTTGTAGTATAACTCTTTTGTAAACAAGTCTGCTAGGCGAATAGGTCTCTCTCCTAAAATATATAGGTCTCTCTCCTAAAATATATAGGTCTCTCTCCTAAAATATATAGGTCTCTCTCTCCTAAAATAGGTAGGTCTCCCTCTTAAAATATGTATGTAGTTCTCTCAACTAAAATATGTATGTAGGTCTCTCTCTTAAAATATGTAGTCTCTGTCCTACAATATGTAGGTCTCTCAATTAAAATAGGTAATATAGGTCTCTCTCCTAAAATAGGTAGGTGTCTTTAATAGATTTTAGATTAGGTCTCTCTCCTAAAATATCTAGGTCTCTCTCTCCTAAAATAGGTAGGTCTCTCTCTTAAAATATGTATGTAGTTCTCTCAACTAAAATATGTATGTAGGTCTCGTCTCTGTCCTAAAATAGGTAGGTCTCTCAATTAAAATAGGTAATATAGGTCTCTCCCCTAAAACCTAAAATATGTAGGTCTCTCTTCTAAAATAGGTAGGTCTCCCTCCTAAAAAAAGTAGGTCTCTCTCCTATCTCTCCTAAAATATCTAGGTCTCACTCCTAAAATATAGGTCTCTCTCCTAAAATATGTAGGTCTCATTCACTATACCATGTTTGTCAGCGAAAACTCTCATGTTTGTAGTATAACTCTTTTGTAAACAAGTCTGCTAGGCGAATAGGTCTCTCTCCTAAAATATATAGGTCTCTCTCTCCTAAAATAGGTAGGTCTCCCTCTTAAAATATGTATGTAGTTCTCTCAACTAAAATATGTATGTAGGTCTCTCTCTTAAAATATGTAGTCTCTGTCCTACAATATGTAGGTCTCTCAATTAAAATAGGTAATATAGGTCTCTCTCCTAAAATAGGTAGGTGTCTTTATCCTAGAATAGATTTTAGATCTCTCTCCTAAAATAGGTAGGTGTCTTTCTCCTAGAATAGATTTTAAATCTCTCTCCTATCTCTCTGAAAATATCTAGGTCGATCTTCTAAAATATATAGGTCTCTTTCCTAAAATATATAAGTCTCTTTCCTAAAATATGTAGGTTTCTCTCATATCTCTCCTAAAAAATCTAGGTCTCTCTCCTAGGTCTCTCTTCTAAAATATGTAGATCTCTCTTAGAATATCTAGGTCTCTCTCCAAAAATATGTAGGTCTCTCCTATCTCAAAATATCTACTATCTCTCTCCTAAAATATCTACTATCTCTCCTAAAATATGTATATGTAGGTCTCTTCTAAAATATGTAGGCTAAAATATGTAGGTCTCTCTCCTAAAATATATGTAGGTCTCCCTCCTAAAATATATGTAGGTCTCCCTCCTAAAATATAGGTCTCCCTCCTAAAAATAGGTAGAGACAAATATGTAGGTCTCTCCTAGAATATATGTAGGTCTCTCTTCTAAAAGGTCTCTCTCCTACAAATAGATAGAGACAAATATGTAGGTCTCTCCTAGAATATATGTAGGTCTCTCTTCTAAAAGGTCTCTCTCCTACAAATAGATAGAGACAAATATGTAGGTCTCTTCCTAAAATATATGTAGGTCTCTCCCTTAAATATATGTAGGTCCCTCTCCTAAAATATATGTAGGTCTCTCTCCTAAAATATATGTAGGTCTCTCTCCTAAAATAGGTAGGTCTCTCTCCTAAAATAGGTAGGTCTCTCTTCTAATAAGTAGGTCTCTCCCCTAAAATATATGTAGGTCTCTCCTAAAATAGGTAGATCTCTCTCATTGATCCATGTTGAGCTGACAACGAAAACTCTCATGTTTGTCAGTATTCAGCCCTTTTGTCTGCTAGGCGAATCTGCTAGAAAAATTGTAGATTGATGGTTGCAATGGACTGGTATTGGAGACTTAATTTTCTTATGTCAATCTTCCATCAAAAGTTTTCACCACACCATGTTGAGCTGACAACGAAAACTCTCATGTTTGTCAATATTCAATCCTTTTGTAAACATGTCTGCTAGGCGAATCTGCTAGGCAAATTGTAGATTGATTGTTGCAATGGAATGGTATTGGATACTTAATTTTCTGGTGCCAATCTTCCATCGAAAGTTTTAACCATGTATTTTCCTAAGCTGCTCCAGCTGCTGCTCTGTACTTTGCTTCTCTAATTGACAATGATACTGTTGGTTGTCTTTTGTTACACCAAAAATTTGTTCTTGAACCGAGATTGAACACGTACCTCAGATGGATCAATTGGGAGATACAAAGCTCAGACTAAAGAGGGCTCTGATACCAAGTTAGACGAACACGCTCTCCACAATGATATGATATTGTCCACTTTGAGCATAAGCTCTCATGATTTTGCTTTCGGCTTCCCCAAAAGGCCTCATACCAATGGAGAGTGTATTCTTTGACTATAAACCCATGACCATTCACTAAATTAACTAATGTTGGACACTTTCATCCAACACCCCCCTCCCCCCCCGAACAAAGTACGCCTCTCCTTAATCGAGGCTCGACTCCTTTGGAGTCTTAGTCATTTTTTACTGCCTTCGAGGAGGCTTGACTCCATTTTCTTTTTGGAGTCCTTTGTTCGACATTCGAGGATTTGCCTATCTATTGACACGACTAAGTTTAGGGCATGGCTCTGATACCAATTGTTGAACACAACTCTCTGTGGGAAACACTCGCACTCTTTATTAAGACCAATCGATAAGAGAATACAAGACTCTGTAGAATACTACTAGTTTTTGGATTTCTTATATGAAGACCTAGGTAGGGTAGAGGGGTCTTTAAATTAGAGCCTATGCAATCTAGACCTAACCAATCTAAATCTAGACTTAACAAATCTAAATCTTCTTCCTAAAATATCTAGATCTCTCCTAAAACATGTAGATCTCTTCCTCCTAACATCTCTAATATCTTTCCTAAAATCTCTACTAAAATAAATATACAATGAGCTCTTACAATTATTGGGCTTGACTCTATTGGGCTAGTGATGATGTTTCAACAGTGGTGACCTATAATGTGTTGTGCCGGACCAAGTCAAGCCCAGGGGTACGATACGAGCCCACCCTGTGGGCCCGTGTGCATGGACGTAGGCCGTGTATGAAGAAGTACCTTGCATCTAATCCTTCCTAAAACTATAAGAGCCCAACGCCATGTTATGTTTATAAAAGATAGGTCTCACTCATATATTGCATGTGTTTACGTATCAAACTTCAACAGTTGGGTCACTTACTCAGTATTTTATAAAATACTCAAGACAGGTACTAACTCAATCTCTCCGGTAAAGGTAAAGATCCTATGAACATCAGAAGGTGAACGTTGTGCAGTCCATGGAAGTCAAAATAGACAATAATAGGGCAGTTGAATGTTTTGAATGTTTTGAATTTTAAATTAGTACCTGATAGTACATATTTGATTTTAGTCAATTTTGTTAGGTGTTTGTGTGAAGCTTTATTTTCCTTTAAAATTGTTGAATTTTAAGTTAGTACATGTCTATTATGAATTTCCGCATTTATGATTTAAGCAGGCATGAGTTGACGTCACTAATTAGCTTAAGAAACTTAGGGGTGTTACATTTTATGTTATGATATGAATGATATATATGTTATGAATCTACGTTGCGATATGAATGATATATAATGCTTGAACCTTCACATATTACACCACGCATATTATGTTAACATGTTCACGTTGTGCCTTACATTGATAAACCATGTATATTAACCAACCATAAAAGATTTGTCCAATATACGTATGTATGTCTAATAGGAATGCTATGTCATGAAAAATAAAATGGATGTATGATTTGCATCATAACTATGTATCATGATTCGAAACTATAGGACCTCATTCATTTCGCATGTCACATGCATCGAGAGACTTTCTCCTTATGATTAGTACACATGTGTACACTTTCTTATTATGTACACTATGATATTATGCATGCTCCTTTCTCTTTGTGGTTTCTGGCAATGTTAGTGTTCGCTAGCTTGCCATCAGACCCTTAAGGTATGTATACGAGTTCACTTAATGGGTCCATGTGCGCACGTGTGTTTCGTGAATAGAAAAGTACTACACATCAAACCTTACTCTGAACTTGAAGTAGAGAATAAGGTCAGGATGTCTTAAGAAAAGATAGATCCCATAATGATTGTATGTGATTGCATTTTTTAACCTGAATAGTGGGATTACTTACTAAGTATTTTTGAATACTCAAGTCACGTGCTACTTCTTTTTGAGGTAAAGGTAAGCAAACAGTGTATGAATGACGATGTCACTGTGGAGACCATGGAAGTGAAGTCAAGCTAGTTGCATTTGCATTTGATGTAGCAGCCCTTAGATTTAATAAGTGTGTTGCATTAATTTAAATTATTGTATTTTGATTTCGGTATTTGTTGGTTTGAACGGTAATCTTTGGTCCATAGCATTGTTTTAGCAAATTATTTTAAAGGATTTCTGCATTTGGTAGTCATGACATGCATGTCGTAGGGACCTTATTTTTTAATGAAAAATTAGAGTCGTTTGACAATAAGTAATCGATTGTACTCGATATATAATCTTTTTTTTTTTTTAATTTTCGTACTCATTTAAAATGCATTTTAAGTACATCAATTGATAAACTTTAATGATATAATAAATTAGATATATTTTATGGTGTATCAAATTCTTTATGTAATAGTTAAAAATAAAAACAAAAGTCCCGGTGGAAGGAATGAAAATCATGACTGACTTGTGAGAATTCTCGTGAATCCAAACAAAAGTCCATGCAAGATTGAAGAAAAATACTTCACTCGTTTAATTTAGATCCATCATATGTCATTCCTCCGAGCTTAATTTGAGACACCTTTCACTTATATTTTAGACACTTTCCTAGCAAATGTTTCATAAACTTGCGATTAAAAGAAAGTTTAGGAAGACATTAATATTCATTTTGAGATTGTTATATCAATGGTTATTATTTGTTTTACCTAGAGAGTTTGAAATTGGTCATTGCTTCATTTAAGGGTGTAATGCCTCTAACAATTTGACCTAGATATAGAATTTGAATCTAACTCGCAACAGTCTTGATATTGCCCATCAAAATCAACGACCAGAATTTAATTCAAAGTATTTAGAGTAACTTAATAATAAATTTAAAAGATAACCTCAAGTAGCTATAGTTTAGTGGCAAGAATTTCATGATGTAGCAATAGAGATTTGAGCCCAAATCCCAGCCACCACAATAATTTTACTCTCATTTACGCGGGATTTCATTTTCCATAATTATTTTACCTTTCGCGTTTTGTTCACATAGTAAATAACGGAAACAACTTTATTTTCTTTGTTGGTCTCAGTTAGATCATTATTTAATAAGGTGGAGAACAACCTTCCCATCCGTGCAAGAACTCAAATTTGTTTAAAGGATTATTAAACAATGAAAAGCCATTATTATCTGCCAACCATATGCATATTTCATTATCCTATCGATCAGAAAGTCATGTTCCCTTTTCAGACCAGAAAACCTCAAATGAGGCATGTCCTAATTTTCTCTCAAAGTCACACCAAAACAATGTGGTTTGAAAAAAATTCTCCTTAAAGTCCCAATAGAATTGGGTTCCTGGATTGACGATATGCACGCCTAAGTCCATAGCAAATCCGAAATTTTAGGTTAGATAAACCCAAACTAAGATAAATATATACATATAAATTTTAAGAAGTATGCTAAAATAAAAACATTAAATACGAAAATAAAACCATTAAAAACCTAATAAATATTATGTAAAAATTAAATAGTTTAATTTTTTGTTTTTTAAATTTCAAAACTTAAAATAAAAACGTGAATTTCATCGTGAGTATGTATATATATATTCTCTACTAACCTAAATCTTCGTCTTTAGATTTGTAATGAGTCTCAAGAGGTGAACTTGAAAGATGGTTCCAAATCACCGCTTCCCACTTTGTCAATGGAATGAAGGATGGTTCCAAATCACCACTCCCCACTTTATTAAAGGTTTTCATTTTTAGTTTCACTCTTTTGAAATTCTACTTAATTTCTTAAGCAATTTATTTCTACTCTCTATCATATGAATTTTTACTCGCATTCTTAATACAGTAAGAATAAACTACGTAAAAAAAGTAAATAGATATACAACAATTATATTGTTTGAGTTTGTAGGCAAAGGCCAAAACGAAAACACAAACAACAAAAGACTTGAGAATTTGCATGATCTTCATTTCTTCAATGGTGTTGCGACTTATTTTTATTTACATAAAAAATAAAAAATAGGAGAGAGAAAATGCAAGAATAATTTACAGGATTGTTTATTATATAATCTTTTACAATAAATGTTATTTAATTATTGTCTTATTATGCATAGCTAGTCATTAAGTAAGTTATGAATAAAAATGAAGTTTTCATTTAAGTTCTGATATGAGGTAGGAATTTAAAAAAATTTCATTGAATTAAAGCGTGCGGGTAGGAAAATAATTTTAACAATAAAAAAAAAGTAGTGACAAGTAAGAAAAATCGAGTAAAATATGCCACCCAATTCAAATTTATTTAGCCCGTTTTACTTATTACTATAGACTTATACATTCTCTTTTTCTTTCAAAATTTCATTCCCTTTTCTTTTCTAAGATTTTATCTATTATAATTGCAAAATTAACAAAATATATTTTAATTCAAACCTAACACATTAAACCAATCAACCTTTTTATTTATACTCAATACCAAATATCTAAAAAAGTTTTTTTCTTTTTTTAACACTAATAAAAAAGTTAATCTAAAAAAAAACTTTTAATTACTAATTTTTCTAAAGATTCTTTTGGTCTTATTTTGAAATCACTATATTCTAATGTCATTTGTCATTTGATGCGCACCATTTAAACAATTTTCAAAGCTTTTGAATATAAAAAAAAAAAAGAAAGAAAGAAAAAAGAAAAAAAAATCAAAATCAAATACATTTTCAAAGCTTTCGAGAGCCCAATAACTCTTCATCTTCGATCCAAATTGATGTTCTAAAAGTGCCTTAGATTCAAATTGCTTCCGCATGTGTTATATTAACACCATCAATGATGACGGTAGCAACTTTAGACTAATAGACATCTAGGGTCGTTACCATTGGTATCAGAGCTCTAGGATATAGATTCGGTAGACTTGCCTACGGGATAGGCTTGGCACGTTCCATGGTTTAAACATCGATGTCCTGTCACCGTCAAGTATGTCTTGTACAAGATAAGAAAAAGAAATGTTTTTAATTGAAGGTACTTTTTTTGTTTACTAATATTGAATGTAATTTAGTATCAAGTATGTTGAGCTCTAACTATATGATTTATGGTAGCATTATGGTCCACCTAGTTGTATTTTTATGAATATGTCATGTTTGCTAAATTATATGTTGGGATTATAATGTGATATGATGCATTTTATATTAGAGAGATATAGAATTGTAGGGAAGATACTACTGGTGGTTCGAAACCGTTCGTGAGTAAAAAGAAATTTGAACTACAAAAGGTTAGTATTCAAACTCATTGAGTTTTAATGCTTTTGAACATGCTAGCTAATTTACTATAATTGATGCACATAGAGTGCCTAAGATCCAAATTGCTTCTGCGTGTTATAATAACACCATCAAAATGAACCTAAACTGAAAACATAATTTATGAACAAAGGAAACAAAAAGGTATTTAAAAAGAGAGAAGACCCAAAACGTAGCAAATTTCCTCAACACTGAATATGGATGCCATTCAGCACCAGAAAAACACAAAAAATTGAAGAAATGGGGAAGAAGAAATATAAGGGAGATGGGGGCTTTGGAGGCTTCAAAGGCTGATTATGGTGGGCAAAAATATCTCTAAATGCACTAAATTTTGTCACGTAGCATACATTGGCTAACAAAATAAGCAAGCGTCGGAAAATCTATCAATGCTTTTCGATGATTGTCAATTTAGTTGACCTTGTCCATAAAATATTGATTCTCATCTTTGCTGCATTTCAATTTATCATAAAACAAATTATTGAAAGATTTAGAATATGAGTATTGTAGTCTACTAATTCTGGCAGAGTTCTTGACCAATGCGGTGTGTACTAAGTTAGGAACAATGAGTATTCCTGACCTTTGGTATATATGATATTACATGCTGCTAAAGAAATTAGTAGACAGATGGTAGTTGATTGAAAGTGAGTCTTACATACTAGTCCTAAAATTTTAAATAACCATATAGAAGTGACCTAAGTGAGACATAGCTGAAATACCTTTGTAACCGCCCAAAACAAATAAAAAAATTATTATAAAGAATAATTATTATTATGTAAAATAATAATAATAATAATAAATTAAACAAATAACTAAATAAAAACAATTATTTCCCGTTTTTCTGGGCAGTCACTCTCCCCAATAATTTCTCCTCAACATACCTAATAGTTCGTGAAACAGAAAAATGTTAGATTTGAGAAAACAAAATGCCTCACATCAAATTTATAGGAGATGAGTTTATAGAGATGATCAAGATTTATATGAGAGAGAGATTTGAGGTTTCTCCTTAAGTTATATCTCAGATTTCCTTTTCTTTCATCCAATTATTTAGTTTTTTTTTAGCAATTTACCCGTTAGAAAGATAAGTCATTATGTTAGAAAGCTACGTCATGATCTATAGCAGAGAAAGAAAATAGAATCTATTAAATTGGCTAAAATCAATTGCTAACCTAATTGAAAAAGTAACAAACAAAAATATAAAAAAAGGTTTAAACACATTTAACATATCAAAATTTCTTCCCTCTTCCAAAAACAAACACAAGAAGGTTCACATTTAGTTTTGGTAGTAAGAGATATTTTACTAGAAAGAGATATTGCATTTGAAGAGGTTAGTAGTTTTCCTTTTATTTTATTTAATGATATTAAAAGTCATCATAAACAGAGAGGGATAATAAAAAGAAGGGAAACACAGTAAAAGACAGGGAAGGAAGATTGTGAATATAACCGAAATTAAATGTTAAAGGGTATTAAACAATGTAAGAGAAAATAGAATATTTGGAAACATATATAAATATTTCAAGACCTAACTTAAGCAAAGACTCTAACTTTCGCACGAAGTATAACACATAGATCAACATAAATTAGAGAAACAATTTTGTAGAAATTCAAACTTGAAACTGATGTCATGGACTCACATAGGTTGACTTGGTTTTCAATGGACTTTCATTAAGGATAACGACAGAACATCAACCTAAGGCAACCAAGTAAGTGACCTTACTATCGACATGGTTATATTTGCTGTTGACACGTGCTCCGTGGTTCTGCACGTGTCATATATATTGATATGTGTGAATTGTCTGTGGATCGATATGCTTCTTATTTGTTATGTATATGTTATAATATGTGAATTCTTTGATAATAATTATGGTACGATGTGTTCAATGATATGTTTGAGATAGGATACGATAAGGATGGACAAAACGAAATGTAACGATAGGAGTCAAATACATTCATGAAACATTAAGGTTAGGTTACATACCGGAGTGATATGGATAAGAGATTGATGGAAGAATACTATTAGGCTACGGGTAGAAAGGGATAGGTTTGTGATAGATTGATAGAACGATAGCGTTAGGATTGATAGAACAATAACGTTAGGTTACGTTCTTGTTATGATATGACTGAGGTACGTTCACGTAATGATATGTCTGTGACAGGTATAAGAACGTTAAGGCTATGATAAGTTAGGAAACGATATGACTACGATTTACGTTATGACTTGTTTATGATATGATACATTGTGATGCAATATGTCATGGTATGATGTGTATATTATGAAATGTTATGTTAAAAGCAGTTATGTTAGGTCACTTATATTTGAATGTAAATAGCATGAATTGTATGACGTGAAACACGATAAACTATCTGGAATCATAACCTCGATAGGAATATGTATGAAATGTAAATTGAAAATGAGAATTACATGAAGCATGAAACGTGACAGGGGGGTTATGTTCATTAATGATAAATGTAGAAGTAGGGGGGACCTCATGCATTATGTGTGTTCATGCATCTGGGGGATACCCTATCCCATAACGAGGGTAGGACGTGTACATCCAATGGCAGGACAACAATTGTTATGCTTGCATAGCACTGCCGTGACAGTTACTAGTTTTAACGGGTCCCGACATAAGGGGCTCCCAGAGTATGCCCACCGAATAAGGAAAGTGGCCCAGCGGTGTGCGAACTAGTTGGTGAGCCAATACTCGCAAGTATGGGCTGTGTGTAGAGTATATGGTACACGTTCACGATTACCTGTTAGGACAACACCGTAGGGAAAGAGAAATGAAACCAAAGATAGGTCCCATCATTTTATTGCATGTGATTGTTGCATTTATCCCTAATAGTGTGGTCACATACTGAGTATTTCTTTAAATACTCAAGCCATGTGCTACTACATTTTTCGTACGGCTGACAACGACATCGCAACTCTCGACCATGGCACATGCATAGGGTAATGGTATTTGTTTTCTTAGACTTAGGCTAGACTAGGTTGTTTCTAACTTAAACTCTTATTCATTTTATTTAGTCTTTTGTGGTGTCGTTTTAAAGATGTTTTTGAAACACGTAAATCCATGGCTGTGTTTTAAGATAAAGGTTATGTTTTATGAAATTTTAATGAAGTCTTCCACATTCAATATTTTGGTACGTATACGATAGCGACCTGAAATTAAGTAGAAAATTGTGGCATGCATATTCTAGTCACTCTAGGTCGCTAAAGAACTAGGGTCGTTACATATAATCTACACTTGAACTTTCTATAACCTTGAGAAAAATCTGTGGCAACTCGCTTAACCAAGGATTCGATTACCGCCTACAAGTAGGTTATTTATTTAGTTGCACTATATATTACTTTTCCTTTTTCGGGGATCACTAATGGTTAGTTAAGGTCATAGAGGAGGGTCGTCTGGAGCAATCAGTTCCATGTGTTATGAGTTGTTGTCCTTAGTTTTCAAATCTCGTTCCAATTTTTATCAATTTTTTCTTTGTCAGTACGTGTCATGAAAAATGATTTTAAGCCTTGAGTCCATGTTCATGGATTCTTGAGTCATCAACAAAATCACTGTAAAATATCGACGTCCTATTCCTAGGCTAGACCATATGCTTGATGAATTGCAGGACTCATATCTATTTACAAAGATTGATTTGAAATCTGGATAACATTAAATTAGAAGGCATATACGAGATGAATGGAAAAGAGCTTTCAAAACTAAGATTGGATTGTATGAATGACTTGTTATGCCTTCTGGGTTAACTAATGCTCCTAGTACATTTATCTTAATGAATCGCGTTTTGATAGAATATTTAAGAAAGCATGTTGTTGTACATTTTGATGATATTTTAATTTATTCAAAGACTTTGTATGAGCATGTAAAGCATGTTAAGTAACTTTTGATTATGCTTAGGAAAGAGAAAGTTTATGCTCATTTTAATAAGTGTAGTTTTTGCATGGAAAAAGTTAATTTTCTTGGCTTCATAATTCCTAAAAATGGAGTAGAAGTAATTTCTTGCTCTCAAGGAGAAGGAATCCTTAATTTAAAGGAAAAGAGATCTAGATAGGATTTTGAAACTTAACTATAGGATTTTGAAACTTACCCCTAATTTGAGCCCAAAATAGATTTTCTTGAATTTGGCTTGTTCTTGAGGTTATTTCTATTCGTTGTCTTCTATGGAAACATTCTTTGGAGATGCAATTGGGATTGTCCTTGCTTGACGTATTCTCGTGTATCGACGAATTGGATTGGGGGAATGATTTCTTGGCACTTTCAGCATTGTAAGAACAAGTTTGAAGAGAAATGGTGTAGAATTGCTCTTGAAATTTGAAGAAATCTCAGAGAAGGAGACCCAAAATCTAAAAGCTTATTGCCTAACTATTGGGAGCTCGATTGTTGTTCCAAACTATTGCCTAAACTTTCAACTTTACAGGGGAAGCTTAAACCGACATTGAGAGCTTCAGAATCACTATGATTTTGAGATTGAACTTTCTGAATAATCCGTAAAAAAATATCTACACTAGTCAGAGGACACATACTTTTATCCCTTTTTATTCAGAGTTCTTATAACCAACTACTCTAGTTTTCTATTAAACAATATCGTCACACATACATGACATTACTGCTATGCATGAAAGAATTCATTTACAACATTTCATAAACGGTGCTATGGACTTTAATGTTCATAATGAACTCATTAAAACAATATTGTTATGAACAACATAGTGGAAAACAGATAACATTAGTTTAAATAAAAATAAAACAATGCCCTGATCTAACCTAAGGATCACTAAAAATAACATGAATGCAACTACCCTAACTTTGGTTTCTTGGCCTTGAAGGAAACGTTGTCATCCGTAAATGGGTATCTTACCTTTACTTTAAAATAAGAGTAGCATGTGGTTTGAGTACTTTAATAAATACTCAGTAAGTAATCCCACTATTAGGGTCGAAATATGAATCACGTGTAATATAGTGGGACCTATCCTTTCATAAATACATTGTGGCATGGGCTTGGGCTTTGCTTTTCAGTCCGAGCAGAGTTGAATATGTTGTACTTCCCTACACACGACTCATGAATGTGCACATTGACCACAAGGGGGGTTGGTATAAGAGTACTCTATGGGTTTGCCTCATCGAGCTTGTGCACACTCACACTACCAAATACCATGAAGGGAAAAGACCAGCATAATATCATAAGGAACATAAATATTATAAGGTATGTGTTTGTACTAATCATAATGGGGAAGTATCTCGATGCACCTCCCATATAAAATGCATGAGATCCCTAACATTAAAACACAACATAACGTTCCTATGAGACATACATACTTGATTCTTGTCATATTGTTCATGATTAACAATACATGGTTTTTCTAATGTTTCATAGGCATAGGGTGTACGAAACATAATATAGAAGTATCTTGATGCACGTGGTATACAAAATGCATGAGGTCCCATAACATCAAAGCATGACATATATTCATGGTGCTAGTCATACCTCAAATATATTCGTAGCATAGTGTTCCTATAAGATATAAATACTTGATCCATTTCATATTTTTAATAATTAACAATACATGATTTTCTAATGTCTCATAGTCCTAGAATAGTGTATATGATATCATAGCGTAACTTGTATGCAACATATCGTATATCATATCATCTACATAACATAGTATATGTCATACAATTATAAAACACGATATGTGCAACGGCCACAGGTAGCGATGTCCATTCCCCGTCATCGTCCCCACCATCTACTTCATTCTCCATTTCCATGAAATTCTCTATTTATTTGTGTGCGGATCAAGGTAGGGGATTCATGGAAAGGAAGTGGCAGGGATCTGATTCCCCATGGATAATTTTAGTGGTATTTAAATTCAAGAGTCAGTATTGGAGGGTAAGGCCGAGTTTTGAAGATGAAACGCCAAGAATCTTTATAGGAATAATGACTTTTTAAGGGTTAGGAACAGTGGCATTGTTATGTCTATATTTAGTTTTAGAAAACCTTATAAATACAATTGTTATTACTATCGTGGTAAAGTAGAGTAGAGTAAAAAAAGAAAAGGAACAGAGAAAAATAAAAGGTTTTTTCATAGTGTTCTTTGTCTCCTTCTAACGTTAGTGTGTGTGAAACTTATTTCACAAATTTATGAGTTTTCGTTAACAAAATTATATCAAGCCAATAGCGAATGTGGGTCAAATTCCGCTACCGCGACTAGTGAAGACAAACTACGGGAATTGAAGCATTCATATGAAAGCTTTTCTTGGTTCTCAAGATGCATGGGAGGTGGTCGAAGAAGGGTTAGAAGAACAAAAAGATACCATGAGTTATACAGCGGCACAAAACAAGACGTTAAAAGAGGTACGATCAAAAGATAAGGCGACACTATACATGTTGTTCCGAGCCGTCGACGAGTCGGGCTTTGAGAAGCTTGCCAATACAACTACTTCAAAAGAAGCGTCAGAAACTTTAGGAAAAGTGTTCAAAGGAATCGATCAAGTCCAACAAGTGCGTCTCCAAACTCTTTGTGGCAAGTTGGAGAGCATGAGATGAAGGAGTCAGAAAGTGTATCTGACTACATCACGCATGTACAAACTCTGGTTAACCAACTCAACCGAAATGGAGAAATGTTAGCTGAGACTCGAGTTTTGGAGAAGATTTTAAGGTCATTAACCAACAACTTTGAGAATGTTGTATGCGCGATAGAAGAGTTAAAGGACCTAGCAACATTCACAGTCGACGAGCTAGCCGGTTTTCTCGAGGAACACGAGCAATGTAAGAAGAAGAAGGAGGAAACACTTGATCAATCACTTCAAACCAAGGCGTCAATCAAAGATTAAAAGGTACTCTACTCTCAAAATTTTGAACATAGAGGTTTTGACAGTGAAAGTGGTAAAAATGGTCATGGTGCTCAAGGAAGTAGTCATGAAGGATAATATAAGAAGAAGGGACAGCCAAGCCAAGCAAATTGGCATGGATGAGGACGCAATCGAGGAAGAGGCGGCCGATTAATTTACTCCAACATTCAGTGCTACAAATTTCACAAATATGCACTATGCAAATTATTATAACTCCAACAAATGTTACAATTGTGGTAGAGGGGCATTTTGTAAAAGATTGTTGAGCCGATAAAAAGGTGGAAGAAACAATCAACCTAGTCTTGGTGACGCAACAAACGAAGGTCTTAGGTCTTTTCTTGATGGCTGAAAATGAAGATCTGAAAGCGTAAGAACACGGCGGAGAAAGAGACGATGGCGGTAGATGTGAGGCGGTGAAAACCGTTGGAAACGAGGGGATACACAACGAATTCGGCAAAATCGCAATATTGGAGATGAGAGAATCGAAGAAGGAATCTGGATTGAACACGCAATCGGCGAACGAGCCAAAGAAACTTCCAGATCATCAGAAGGAGAATAAAGATTTAGAGCAACAACCAAAATCTGCCGTGGATAAATCTATGAAGAAGTCTTAGTTGCAGACATTGAAATTCCTGAACGAGCGTATTTTGAAGGAGAAAGTAGAAATTGAAAAAGAAAAGAAAGCTTTTAGAATTTGAGATTGAAAGCTTAGAGAAGGAAGGGCTGAGCTGAGTGAGAGTTCTTTCTATCTCAAACAGGAGAAGAAAGAGAATGGGAAAGTAATTTCTAAGCTTGTGAAAAGAATTGAAGAAGTATGGAGAAAGAGAGGAATGCTACTGATAAGTCATGGGTTCAAAACCAAGGTGCATGCTCGAAAGTGAAATTCTTTACATTGAAGCGTGGCACCATACGGATCGAGTTGAACATCCTTCTAGTCAAACTTGGTTAGACGTGGGCGTGGGTCGGATGAGCTATCGCGTGTCGAATATCGAGTGGAGCCGAGTCACTTTACAACAAGCCTGACGCGTTATTCCACCTAATCGTCAATACGTGTCCCTCAGGCTGTCTAACATGCTTTCCCTCCCGCAAGATGAAACGTGGCCGCTTTCCCTCCCGCAAGTTTACACGTGACACGCTTTCCCTCCCGCAAGTTGACACGTGACACGCTTTCCCTCCCGCAAGTTGACACGTGGCCGCTTTCCCTCCCGCAAGTTGACACGTGGCTTGCTATCAATCTGACGTGCTTTCCATCCCACAAGTTAACACGTGGAAAATTTTTTCTCTTGACAATGCGCCTGATGCGTTATTCCACCCAATCGTCAATACGTGTCTCTCAGGCTGTCTGACACGCTTTCCCTCCCGCAAGTTGACACGTGGCTTGCCGGCTGTCTGACGCGCTTTCCTTCCCACAAGTTGACACATGGCTTGTCGAAAGTTTTTCTCTCATGAGAGTTGCAATACTGAATCTGGCCTTCAAAGTGAGTTCATTAACCTCTTTGTTCGTGAAAAGACTCTGAGAAATCCAAGAATTTCATCTTTCTTAAAAGAACATATCGAACGGCCAAAATAAGTTCATTTACCTCCTTCTTGTTCCTGAAAGAACTCTCAGAAATCCTCGAATTTCATCCTTCATTGAAGAACATATTGAACGACTCAGATCTAAAGAAAATTTTTGAATGACCGTATCATCGGTTTAAAGTTCGTAATGTTGTAACCCCATACCATGAAAAGATATTAAGAATTAATAAAACTTGGCCTATGTAATTGTCGAACCTACGACCTTCACGTTTTTAACACTACAAACTTACAACTGAGCTAATTGGGCATAAATTTTATGCACATTATAGATCATTAGCTCCTAATCCAGCCAATTGAGTTTCTTTTACATAACTTTATGCATAATAAACTTAAAAAAGTTATTATCTTCTAAAGTTCATAGTGTTTTACCTCGTATCATGAAAATATATAATTAAAAATGAGGGAAATTGGCCCATGCAGTCGAATCTGCGACCTTCACGTTATTAGCACATAGCTCTAACCAACTCAACTAACAGGCCATAGATTTTCTCGCCTGACAATGCGCCTGACGCGTTATTCCACCCAATCGTCAATACGTGTCCCTCAAGCTGTCTGATACGCTTTCCCTCCCACAAGTTGAAACATGGCTTGCCAGCTGTCTCACGCGCTTTCCTTCCCACAAGTTGACACGTGGCTTGACGAAAACTTTTCTCTCGTGAGAGTTGAAATACTGAATCTGGCCTTCAAAGTGAGTTCATTTACCTCCTTGTTTGTCAAAAGACTCTAAGAAATCCTCGAATTTCATCTTTCGTAAAAGAACATATCGAACGGCCAAAACTAGTTCATTTACCAACTTCTTGTTCCTAAAATGACTCTCAGAAATCCTCTAAAGAAAAATTGTGAACGGTCGTATCATCGGTTTAAAGTTCGTACTGTTGTAACCCCGTATCATGTAAAGATATTATTAAAAATTAATAAAACTTGGCCTATGTAATTGTCGAACCTACGACCTCCACGTTTTTAACACGACAATCTTACAAACTGAGCTAATTGGGCATAGATTTTATGCACATTATAGATTGTTAGCTCCTAATCCAGCGAATCGAGTTTCGTTTACATAACTTTATGCATAATAAACTTAAAAAAGTCATTATCTTCTAAAGTCCGTAGTGTTTTAACTCGTATAATGAAAAGATATAAATAAAAATGAGGGAAATTGGCCCCATGCAAGTGTCAAACCTGCAACCTTTGCATTATTTGCACAACGCTCTAACCAACTGAGCTAATAAGCCATAGACTTTCTTGCTTGACAATGCGCCTGACTTGTTATTCCACCCAATCGTCAATACGTGTCCCTCAGGCTATCTGACACGCTTTCCCTCCCGCAAGTTGACACGTGGCTTGCCGGCTTTCTCACGCGCTTTCCTTCCCACAAGTTGACACGTGGCTTGCCGTAAAATTTTCCCTCATCAGAGTCGCAATACTGAATCTGGCCTTCAAAGTGTGTTCATTTACCTCCTTGTTCGTGAAAAGACTGAGAAATACTCGAATTTCATCCTTCATTGAAGAACATATCATGAGAGTCGCAATACTGAATCTGGCCTTCAAAGTGAGTTCATTTACCTCCTTCTTGTTCCTGAAATGACTCGAATTTCATCCTTCATTGAAGAACATATTGAACGACTCAGATCTAAAGAAAAATTGTGAATGGTCGTATCATTGATTTAAAGTTCGTACTTTTGTAACCCTGTATCATGTAAAGATATTATTAAGAATTAATAAAACTTGGCCTAGGTAATTTTCGAACCTACGACCTCCACGTTTTTAACATGACAATCTTACAACTGAGCTAATTGGGCATAGATTTTATGACCATTATAGATCGTTAGCTCCTAATCTGGCCAATCAAGTTTCGTTTACATAACTTTATGCATAATAAACTTAAAAAAGTCATTATCTTCTAAATTTCGTAATGTTTTAACTCGTATAATGAAAAGATATAATTTCCCATGCAGGGGGGGTTGAACCTACTACCTTCGCGTTATTAGCACGACACTCTAACCAACAAAGCTAATAGGCTATAGATTTTCTCGCCTGACAGTGCGCCTAACGTGTTATTTTACCCAATCGTCAATACGTGTCCCTCGGGCTGTCTAACACGCTTTCCCTCCCGCAAGTTGACACGTGGCTTGCCGGCTGTCTCACGCGCTTTCCTTCCCACAAGGACATTGAAACGACGTGACCGAGGAAGAACAAAATGTTGGATTGGGTAAGGAAGACAGAACGTTGGATGTTTGAACCCTCTCAGATCTGAGTGTTTACGCCCTTACGAACCAAACAAACACCATAAACGAGATTAGGGGGAGGAGGAGACTAAAAAATGGAGGAAAAAAGACATTGAAACGACGTGACCGAGGAGAGAGAGTCGCCGAAATTGTTTTTAATTGTTTGTTGACTATTAGTCAAGGTAAAAAGTGATGCTCGAGAACTATGAGGTCACAGAGGGTGTCGTCCTAAGGAATCTAGTCGTCTGTTTATTTTAAATTTCTGCATTTCTTTTTTAGTTATTTGTTGGTGGTCGGTAGAGGTAAGAAGGTGTAACAGCCGAAAAATGAAGCAAAGCCACCCACGTAAGACCGAAAGGATCAAATAAAGAAATTAAGAGGATTAAGCAAGAAAAAGGGTCTTAAGCAAGTCATTTCTATACCCTAATGAGTAACTATAAGGACTAAGGCCTTTGGAGAAGTATTGGGAATGAAAGCTTAAGCGAAAAGGATGAAAAGGTCACTTTACAATTTTAAAGAAAATCTTCTGATATTTAATTCCTTATCTAGTGGGAATTTCAAGATGCTCAAAACCCAAAAATGACCAACAAGAGATGAAGAAATTTTTAGGAAAATTTTGAATTTATCAGAAAAAATAATAATAAAATATTATGAAAGTGGAAAATTACCAAATTACCCTGATGATATGGATAATTACGAAAGTGCCATGCTACTGAAAATAAAAACTTCTGCATGTGACTGTCTGCATAAAGTCCTTCAAATCTCAAATTCCAGTGGTTGGATTTTCCCCAAATTTGGATACAATCTAGAACATTCAAAGATCATCAAATCCAACAGTCAGAATTCAAACTCGAAGTTGGTAGCTCGCTGATCGGAGAGGATATTTTCAACGAATTATCTAGAAAATTCAGTCTCCAAATCACGTCAATTCTGAAGCTCTCAATGTTGATGGAAGCTTCCCTTATAAAATCTGAAGTTGAGGCAAAATTTTAAGACAAGAATCGAGTGATGAGAAATCCTAAAACTCAAGTTTGAAGCTGTTAGATTATGAGTTTTTTTTTCTCGGATTTCTTCCAAATTTGAGGGCTATGGTTAAACATTTTCCTTCCTACCAACTCTTACATATTTCATATGGGATTTACAACAAGTTTCGTGAAGGAATCAGGCACTGAAAAGTTTTATAATCGGCTACCCAACAAAAGGTTTCTAGATATACTCAGGCGAGAAACATGTTTTCCGACTAACTTTGGAAGGTTATAACTTGTGCTACAGACCACGAAAAAGTGTGAACTTGGTCGATACTTCTTGCTTTAAACATCATCTAAAGGTTTGGTGGAGGGATCGAATCCATTAGATGTCTATATATAGCTTTAAAAAGGTAAAACTAATTGGGTTCCATAAGAAAAAATCGAGAATTTTCTAGCTACCAAGGGAGAAGATGAAGTCCAAAGTCAAAGGTCAAACTTTTACCAATAAAAGTCAAAGATAGTATATGTTGAGCTTCCCTCAGTTTTCTCAATTTTAACCTCTTTCCTGACCGGTTCTCACGAAAATCTTTATGGTTCTAGTAACTAGAAAAAATAAGGAGTCTGTGGAAGAAATTTTGAAATAATTTGAATACTAGAAGCTCAAGAACGGAAATTCCAAATGTCAACGACGAGGTAAGTAGTGACGTTGGACGTTTTGTTAAAAAATACTTGTAGGAATCCATTGGATTTTTCACATGAACATAAAATAAGTTGAATTTAGGATATATGAAAGAAAAACAGAAGAACTGTGAGTTAAGGCCCTAAACTGATCAAAATGCTCCGGATATAAGTAACGTTAAAATAGCCCACTAAATGAACTCCTAGGATGAATTATGAAAATTTGAAAGCCATTGGAACACGTTAAGTAGCAAAACCAAGAATTATGGGTAAAATGACCAAAATGCCCCTAAGACGAGTTATAAAAATTCAAGGTCTATACGTGCTCTAAATGGTTTCGTACTTATTATAAGGTCTATTATGAAGGACATGAAAATATGTTTGAGGTTTCAAGTTGATTGGAGCAAGTTTGGAACCTAAACCAAGTTAGGACCCAAGAAACACTTAAAGGAAACACCACAAGAATCAAGACTCTTCTAGAACCCTCTAAAGAACTCCCTATGAATCTATGACCTTGTAGAACAACTCGTGCTAAGATGGGTTCGTATGGTTACAAATGCAAGTTACAACTTATGCCTCAAGGAATTACGAACCCTAGAAATTTACAAGATTAAGAACCAAGAACAATACCACACAGGCTGTACAACTACCCAAGTAAGAAGAATGTAAGGTACCACTCAAGGATAAGGGACCAAGGTCCTCAGACACAAAATCTCTACTCATGTTCAAAGTGACCTATGACCTCCCACCAAGGGATGCTTTTCCAGCCCAAGATTTCTTCTTCTTGGTGGGATACCCTGCACCATGTTTCCTTTGCAGAATATCATGATTGGCCTCATCTCTCTCACCTAGAAGAGATGCCCTATACCATATTATGGGTACCCAAAAGATTTGCAGGATGCCATGTTCATGTATGCATCGACCACGTAACCTTTATGGTTTATCATGGGGAGTAGTCTAGGGCCATGATGGAACAAGAAGATAGTAAGTTACCCTTGCCAAGAATCAAAAACTCCTAAGACCTCCCACGGTAAAACGTGCTCATGACTTAGACTACGCTGCTTGGAACGCATGAAGCCTTGAGCTTAGGTGTTTAGGCTGTATCATAGGGCAAGCCCTTGAGACAGGATTAGACTACATCTCTTGGAACTTAAGAAGTCTTGGATGTTGGTTTTCAGACTATGCTGCTTGGAATGCATGAAGCCTTGGGCATAGGTTAGTGAACGGTATCGAAGGGCAAGCCCTTAGATGCAGGTTAACACTACGTCGCTTGGAACTCATGAAGCCATGAACGTAGGTTAAGACTATATCGCTTGGAATGCATGAAACCTTAGACACAGGATTGTTAGGTGCATAGCTCGTGCCGTAAATCCTAGGGGGAGTGTCTTGGAGAACGAATAAAGAACAAAAAAAGAACAAAGAAAGTTCCAGGAACAAGAGAAAGATCAAGGTCTAGAACATAGATCAAGATCCAAGGTTTTAGGACAAGAACCAAGAACCAAGAACTATGTACTAAGGCCTTTAAAGGATAACAAATGTTTCATAATCTAGGGACCAAGGTCCTCAGGATAATCAAGATAAGATCCCGTAACTCAAGAACAATAACAAGAACAAGAATAAGACAACAACAACAAATGTGGTACTCTAGAAAATTAAGGATACGATTAAAAGCCTACAAGTAGGCTACTTAAGAGTCTTTGTCTCATTGTTTATTCTCCACTTTTTTAGGTAATAAAGAGTTGGTCAACGTCATGAGCAGACTCTGAAGCAGGTGCCATAGACAAACCTTACTCGTTGTCCTCAACCCATTTATTTTAAAATGTTTTGTGCTTGTTCCTTATTTTTGTGTTTTAAATACTTATGTATAAACTTTATTTTGATATTATGTAAATATAATTTTTTAAATTCTTTTGTTTATTTCACAAAAACTTTACCCGTCTTTTAGAACCATCGCGGCAGCCCGATCCTTACAGAGTGGTATCAGAGCCCAAGGTTTCTCTATGTCCTAGCTTAGGAGGACTCCCTACTGAGACCAAGTAAGTATGCCTTTAAACTCTTAACTTTAAGTATGCCTAGAACTTTAAGTTATTGGATGCATGATCATAGGGTTATTATTTAAGATAAGACTTAGATAACTTGAAGACCTCGAGGATAAGAGGGTTAGACTTTTAATTTTGGTGACTTATTCCGATGAAACAATATTATTTACTTGTATTGATTTAATTAGCATACAAATTATCCATGAATATTCCATTTGAATGTCTAGTAGGTGGTTGACCTATTTAATGCTCTTAAAATACATATAAATTTGAAAGTTTAGAGTTTTATACATGGAATAATGTTTAAAAAATTTCAATGTATCAAACAGCTTATAATTCAAACTCCTATTCAATAAAAAATCAAAAGTGGAGAGATTAAACTAGCAATTTGACAGAGTTAGAATATAAGATTACAGTATCGTTTTTAGTGTTTATAATGATTTCTAAAATCATTCTAAATTCTAAAGAATAATACTTGTGTGTGTTTTGTATGCATACTCCAAGTACAATTTATTAAGTTAAACACTTGTGATTAGGACTTTGAAATGTGTATTAAGAAAAAGTATGAAAGAAATCAAGAATGAACAAAAGAAAACTTACCCTAGTAGTTATTATAAAAGTTGCCAAAAGTGGGATTTGAACCCATGCCCTCTCACGATGGGGTGGATTGAATTCCACATCGGTTGGGAAGGGAATAAAACATTTCTTATAAGCATGTCGAAATCTCTCACTATTAGACGCATTTTAAAATCGTGAGGTTGACGACAACACATAAGGAGCCAAAGTAGACAATATCTATGCTAATACTTATAATTTGTTGGAATAGTTCAGTTGGATAGAGTGCATGATTTTTAACGATAAGGTTGGGGAGGTTCAAGCTCTCTTTTTAGCAATGGTAATGAATCATTCCATTTTAGTATGTGGAAAAATTTAATTAGGGAGGTTCATGATTCCTAACATTGTAATATAGTCTTAATCATTCCCTAATAATAATGTTGAGTTATTTTTAAAGGTACCTTCAATGCAAAAATATAACGTAAAAAATATTTTCGCATAAAGAAGTTATATCATGCATATTCTAGTGACTCTATGTCCATAGAAAACTAGGGTCGTTACATATAATCTACACCTAGACTTTCTATAACCTAGAGAAATACCCGTGGCAACTCGCTCGACCAAAGATTCGATTACCGCCTACAAGTAGGTTACTTATTTAGTTGCACTATATATTACTTTTCCTTTTTGGGGGATCACTAGTTGTTAGTTAAGGTCACAGAGGAGGGTCATCTCGAGCTGTCAGTTCTATATATTACGAGTTGTTGTCCTTAGTTTTCAAATCTCATTCCAATTTTTATCAATTTTTTTCTTTGTCACGTTAGTTCTATGTATTACGAGTTTTTGTCCTTATTTTTTGAATCTTGTTCCAATTTTTATCAAATTTTTTCCCTGTCATGTCATGAAAAATGATTTGAAGCCTTGAAAATTGAGTTATTATAGTTGTGCTTTGAAGTTTTTAAAATTGAGTTATTACCGTTGTGCCCTATTTAGCTTATCTAAGCTATTCTCGGCCATTGGTGCCACACAGTTTAACTCTTCTAAGCATAATAGAAATCAGGTAATTTAGTTATGCTCTTACCATTTCTCCTAATATTGATTCAAGTTGCAATAGGTGAGTTGACGAATATGCAATATATGACTCTTGAAAGACCAGATGACTTCTCACTCGAGAATAGTTGGCTAATATCTAAACCCACAAAAAAAAAAAAAAAAATACAAAAATACAAAAATACAAAAAATACAAAAACAAAAGCTTGGACGAATTAGTTAATTTCTTTGGTTCAAAGATTTTTGGTTAAACTAAACTTGGATCCTTGGGTTGAGGACTAGGGTTGCCTAATCAATTTGGTATAGAGAGGTTGCATGGCCTACTCTAGAATTGATTTGATCTCTTGTTTATTCATTTATTCTATTGTTCTTATTTTCTTCAAATCTATCCATTTATTTTATTGCGGCCATTTTCATCCTTTTCATTATCTTTTGACCTTGTTCTTATTTTCTTTTTGAAGATCATATTTTGACCTTGAAAAAAAAAAACAAAAAAGAAATCCTTATCATATTTGTTCATTATAAATTGTCCTTAGCATTGATTTTAGATCATTTATATCTTTATTTCAAAATCAAAAAAACTTTTATTCACATTCTTTCTTATTCTATCTAAATCTAGAACATTTGTGTTTGATATTAGTGAGCTGTGTATGTGAGATCCTAAACATATTTAACTATTGTTGGCACAATCATGAACTATTGTTAGTCGTAATTGTCCTAACAATTGAGTCATGATCATAAAGAATGGACAAGTTGTCACACTTAGTGAGAAAAGTGATGAATCTCTTTTAGAAGAATTTGAGAATGTGTTCCAAGATGAAGTACCTAAAGGACTACCTCTCATTAAAGATATTGAACATAAAATAGATTTCATTCCAGGTGCAGTCATTCCCAATTGAGAAGGGCTATATACGAGAGAGTTTGAGTCGATGTTTTGTATTAGTCTTATTGATGGCAAAGAAAGATGGAACGTGGCACATGTGCGTGGATTCTTGAGCCATCAACAAAATCACTATAAAGTATCGATGTCTTATTCCTAGGCTAGACCATATGCATGATGAATTGCATGGTTCATATCTATTTACAAATATTGATTTAAAATTTGGATATCAATAAATTAAAAGGCATAAACGAGATGAATGGAAAAAAGCTTTCAAAACTAAGGTTGAATTGTATGAATAACTTGTTCTGCCTTCTAGAAAAGAGCTCGATTCTTGTTCCAAACTATTGCCCAAACTTTCAACTGTATAGGGGAAGCTTAAACCGGCCTTGAGGGCTTCAGAATCACTACGATTTTGAGATTGAACATTCTAGATAATCTGTAAAAAATATCTACACGTGTCAGAGGACACAAATTTTTATTTTATTAATGGTTCTTATAACCAACTACTCTATTTTCCTATTAAAAAATATAGTCACAGCATACATGACATTACTACTATGCATGAAAGAATTCATTTACAACATTTCATAAATGGTGCTATGGACTTAAATGTTCATAATGAACTCATTAAAACAATATTGTTATGAACAACATAGTGGAAAATAGATACCATTAGTTTAAATAAAAATAAAACAATGCCCTGATCTAACCTAAGGATCATTAAAAATAACATGAATGCAACTACCCTAACTTTGGTTCCTTGGCTTACATCGCAACATTGTCATCTGTAAATGGATATCTTTCCTTTACTTTAAAATAAGAGTAGCATGTGGTTTGAGTACTTTAATAAATACTCAGTAAGTAATCTCACTGTTACGGTCGGAATATGAATCATGTGTAATATAGTGGGACATATCCTTTTATAAATACATTGTGGCATGGGCTTAGGCTTCGCTTTTCTGTTCGAGCAGAGTTGAATATGTTGTACTTCCCTACACACACGACCCATGAATGTGCACATTGACCACAAGGTCGGTTGGTATAAGAGTACTCTGTGGGTCTGCCTCGTCGAGCTTGTGCACACTCATAAGGGAGATTGTGATCGTCACACAGATAGCTTAAGAGCACAACATTGTTGATCCATTTACAAAGCCCACCACGGCTAAAGTGTTTAAAGGGCACCTAGTGAGTCTAGGACTACGAGTTATGTAAACTAGGGCAAGTGGGAGAAAAGGCATGAGTATGTGATGACCAAGTTAATTGTATTTATGTCTTTCTCTCTACTCAACGTTATAAAATTCTACTAAAGTTTTAGTCCAAGTGGGAGTTTGTTGGGTTTTATGTGCTAAAACTCATAGTTTGTAAACAAAAATATATTCTATTTTCAATAAATTATTATTGTTGTTTATTCAGTAAAGATTGTTATTGAATAAAGTGAACTTTACGATCATTAATCTAAATCCAATAAACTAAGAACACTCTGGCTATAGTATGATTACTTGAACTATATGTAGAGACATAAGAGTTGATAAAGTTCAAGTATATAGTCAAAATGATCTATAGTATAAGGATAAGGCTGAGTACCGTATTCTGGGGACACTATGGATGCGACCCAATTTTGTATATGATATAAACAATGTGATCACTAGAATTGTACATGTGGAGACATGAGAGTAGGGGCATCCTATGCAATGAGTATTGCATAAGATCGGACCATGAAGAAAATCACTCTCACTTTATAATGTCGTTTACTATTGAGACTGATTTTCTTTTCATTCGATGACCTAGGTAACTCGATCTTAATCCTGAGCTAACCATGAACTCCTGTTTATTTGGAATTATCCTTAGATTTGCATGGGTGAAAGTGGCTCAAGTTCGCCGACTCAATGGGCCTCCCATATAGGAGTTAGACTGGGTAAATGGCTAGGGACGTGGGGTGCAAGATTGAATTCACTCCTACCCACTTTTAGGGTTAGAAGATAAGTAGTTCCCTTAAGTACTGACTCCTGGTCTTGAACAAGGGGGCCCCACCCTCTCATTGACCTGAGAGGGATCCGGTTTAGTGGTTGGACAACAAACCAATTGTTCATTTGAGGATCAATGAGACATAAGAAACAAGAAGTAACTGCAGGGGTAAAATGGTAAATTGACCCAGCTCTAGTGAGGGGAGTGCAACTACTAGGCTATAGTGGAATGTCTTAGTAGTTAACGAATGTTGGTTAACAAGGTTAATGAGTTTAACCAGTTAATCTTGGATCGTTAGAGCCCATGATCTATAGATCCATTAGGTCCCTCTGCTAGCTCATATCGAACTAAACCATAGAACAGTGTGACGAGTGAGTTCGAAGTGTTGGAATTCAAATTAGGGATTGACATTTGAATTAATATTCAATATTCATTAAATAGTTTAATCATTCAAATTTAATATTACTTTGGGATTGGAAAAATCCATGTTAGTGGAATTTTGAGGTGTCAAAATTTGGTTTAACCAAACTTACATGCTTGTCAAATAAACCCCACAAATTTGAGTGGAATTTTGAGTGTCAAAATTTGGTTAACTCAAGCATGCATGCTTGCCACAAAATCCCAAACATTTGAGTGGAATTTTGAGTATCAAAATTTGGTGATCTCAAATTTGCATGAAGATGCAAACATGACTCTATAAATAGAGTGATCATAATACATGTACAAAATCCCTCCTCAGTTTAAGTCACTCACCGAATTCCACAATCTCGTTCTAAGGCTGGAGGATAGTGGAGAAGACACTAGTGGTGGTTCGAAACCTATTCGTGAGGAAAAAGAAATTTGAACTACAAAAAGTTAGTATTCAAACTCATTAAGTTTTATTACTTATGAAGATGCTAGTTATTTACTATAATTGATGTTCTAAAAGTGCCTAAGATCCAAATTGTTTCCGCATGTGTTATATTAACACCTTCAAACAAGACTTAGTAAGTCCAATTGAAGAAAATTATTTTCGTTTAAAATTTTGGAGTAAGGATCAAAGTCTTACTTACAATCCATTTTCTTCAAAATTGAGCCTTTATTTAGCTTTAGAAGATTAAGTTAAGGGCTTTTAATGAAGAAATTGGGAGTTAATACGTCATAGATAAGGTTACCTAAGGAAACAAAATTCAGCTTTTTTTAATAAGGATCAAATTCATTTTTGTATCGAAAGACCATGGGACCATACATCTTCATAAAATTTGTGTCTTATAAATTTCTAAAATTGAAAAAATAGATAATATTTTTATACACTTTCAACTTTATATCATCTCTAAACAATATATAACATGTCAAGTTAATTACTTTATATATATCTAATAGAGTTTCAACACATTAAAATCAATTTCTTTAATAAATGTAAAGTTGAGTTTACTGGATTCAAAGTCCAATGTCCTAACCACTAGACCATGGGACCACAAATTTTTCAAGATTTGTTGGTCATAAATCTATGAACTTTAAATAGAATAATAATATCTTATTTGTTTCTTATAGATCTCTAAATTTTGAAAATGATTTGTGTCTTTGTTTTTAGTTTTGTATTTGATAGGGTTTCAGCCCAATAAAATCAATTAATTTATTAGAACATTTGTACAATTATTCAACCATTCTTCTTCACTCATTTTCATCCATTTTAATAAAGTTCACAAAAAAGTTATTTTGAAATAAATTTAACTTTAGAAAAAGATACTTATTTAATAAGTTTTTCCCCATCCATATTTTTTAACAGTTTATTTGAATATTCTAGGTGACATTATGGAAGTAAAACAATCAAATTATTTCTGTTTACCCTATTTTTATAAAAAGAAGACAATAATGAAATCCATGTGCTACTTATTAATATATCAATGACTATTTAGATCCAAACAGTTACTTAGTGGGGTCGTTCTCAATTTGTAAATACAATCTCTAATAAATACAAAGTTAATAGTGAGAAAAGAAAAAACAACGAAAGTTATTCTCCAATGTGAGTTAGGTTGAGAATCTCAACTCGCATTCTAAGGACGTAGATTATTAAAAATGGTCATACTAGACCTTTTCTTTAAGGTTGAAATAGCTACCATTTAATTAGGATGTACATTTGTAGGAATGTGAGGACAACTAAATTAATTTATTAGTGGGAGTTTGAATTTCTTATTTTTTGAGGTGGTTAATTTTATCCTTCCTAAATTTGTTAGTTTGTAAGCCTATAAAAGTCAACCAAGTTGATTTGTTTGATAACACAATTGATTTCAGAGTTTTAGTTTGTGTGTATACAACATTTGGTATTAGAGCTACAATGCAAGACCTAATTCAAGAATTTTTTTTTGATCCAATCTGTAGGAATCAATAGAAAAGGCAAATCCCTTATGATACACCAGATCCGGCTCGGTTATTGATAGAGTGAATAGATCTGCCATTTCTTGAAATCTCTCTTTTGATTCAAAATCGTGGTGTAACGTGTATCCCCTCCTGTTCCGGTCATGGAATAGATGAAATAAATAAATAAATGGATTTTTGTTCAAGAATGAAATCTTATTGGAACTGTCCATATCCAGTTCATCCTTCGGAACCATATCACATCCCGGATCTGATGAAATAGGATGAATTGAGACGGTATTTTGTAAATACGTAATTATCTTGAATATATTAAATATTTCTTTATTTTCCGATCGCCTCGAAGGGAATTGTGAGAAGAAGAAACTGCAGCCTTTTTTCTTGAATAGTGAGTTGAAAGAGATTCAAAATATGGCAGTTGAAACCAATTTCGTTCTACCAACAATTCCTAAGTTTGATGGCCACTATGATCTTTGGTCTATGCTTATCGAAACTTTCTTCGTTGAAAGGAATATTGGTCCTTGGTGGAGACCGGAATCCCTGTCGTAGACAAAGGAGAAGAGATTATCGAAGCACAACAAACACAATTGCATACCCTGAGTTGAAAGACTTGAAAGTCAAGAATTATTTTGTTCTAAGCCATTGATCGAACTACTATGGGAACGATCTTAATAGAGATGCTGCAAAACAAATTTGGGACTCTATGAAGTAGAAGTATCAGGGTTCCACAAGAGTCAAAAGAGCACAACTCTAAGCTCTTACGAAAAAGTTTGACGTCTTACAGATGAAAGAAGGTGAGAGTGTTTGTGCATATTTTGCTTGAAGTCTCACCATTGTAAACAAGATGAAAATTCATAGCGAAACATGAAACAAATAGTGATTATTGAAAAAATCTTAAGATCAATCACCTCAAGATTTGACTATGTTATATGTTTTATTGAAGAGTCTAATAACTTAGACACTTTAACAATCGATGAATGAGTAAGTGATGAACAAGAACTAAAGGTGACATACGATTATAGATTCGATGGAAGAGAAGGTGATCGAGCTCACGAAGCTTTTCAAGGAAGAGGTAGAGGAAGAGGAAGATGTAGACATTCATTCAACAAAAGTACAGTTGAGTGTTATAAATGTCATCAGTTAGAACACTTTAGATATGAGTGTCCTCAATTGGAAAAAGAAGCCAATTATAATGAACTTGGGGATGAAGAGAAATGTTGCTGATATCCTATGTTGAGCTCAATCAATTTAGGAGGGAAGATGTTTGGTTCCTTGATTCGAGGTGTAGCAATCATATGTGTTCAAACAAGGAATGGTTCTCAGATTTTGACAAGGAGTTTCGACAATCTGTGAAGCTTGAAATAATTTCAAGATGGCAGTGTTAGGAAAAGATAACATTAGATTGCAAGTTGTTGGCGTTAAGGTAATCACTGATGGTTTTTATATACCCAAGTTTAAAAACAATCTATTAAGTCTTGGATAATTGCAACAAAGAGGGGTATCTATTTTGATACAGCATGGAGATGCAAAATCTATCTTCCCAATAAGGAACTTATTCTGCAAACAACAATGTCTGCAAATAAAATGTTCATATTACTTGCAAGACTCATGCGGCAAACCGCCACTTGCTTTCAAACAATTATAGAAGACAACATTCATATTTGGCACCGCATATATGGGCATCTATGTTTCAAAGGTTTGAGAACATTGCAACATAAACAAATCGTTAGAGAGTTACCCCAGTTGAAAACATCGTCTAAAATATGCATTGATTGCATGGTGGGAAAGCAACATAGGGATGCATTTCCAAAGAGAAGTTTATGGAGAACAAGACAAAGGCTGTAACTGGTACATGCAGATGTCTGTGAATCCATCAAAACTATTTCCAACCGTAATAAGAGGTATTTTATAAGTTTTATTGATGATTACCGTCGCAATGTGTGAATATATTTTCTTGCTGAAAAAAATCTTGTTGATAAAGAGATTGGAGATTTTGTTCGTTGTCTACCCATAGATAGGGATGGAGAGTACACCTCTCACGAGTTCAATAGTTTTTGCAAAATTAATGGTATCAGTAGAAAACTGTAGCTACACTCACCAATAACATAGTATAGCAAGTCTAGCAGAGTGCAAGAATAGAACAATCATGAACATGATTAGAAGTATATAATCAGAGAAAAAGTTCCAAAGAATTTGTGGCCAGAAGCAGTAAACTGGACATTGCACGTGCTCAATAGAAGTCTACAGTGGTAGTGAAAAATATGACTTCAGAGGAGGCTTGGAGTGGCACAAAACCTAATACTAATTATTTTTGAGTTTTTGGATACATTGACCGTGTTCATGTATCAGACGATAAGAAAAAGAAGTTAGATGATAAAAAAATTTCAGTGTGTGCTACTAGGGATGAGTGAAGAGTCTCAAACATATAGAGTCTATGATCTAGTGTCCAAGAAGATAATTGCAAATAGAGAGTTGATTTTTTAAGAAAACAAATGTTGGAATTGGGGTAAAAATAACGAAGAAGTTAGACTCGATACCCACGAATGGAAAGATAGTAATATAGAAGGAAGAGAACATGATCAAAGTTGGGAAGAATCTGAAGAGGCGATTATAGTAGAAGAAGAAGAATGGGAAGCTAATATATCTTCCAATGAGCCATCTAAATCAAATTTTTCAACATCTGAAGAAAGTACACCCGAAGTGAGGAATAGAAGAGCACCATTATGGATGGAGATTATGTGAGCAAGGGAGAATTTTCTGAAGAAGCTGAGCACAACAATTTAGTTCTATTATCCTCAACTACAGATTCGACTATCTTTGAAGAAGCTGTTCAAAGTTCAAAATGGTGAGCTACAATGGACTTGGAGATAGAAGCCATCGAACGAAATGAGACTTGGGAGTTGACAGATTTTCCTAGAGGAATGAAGAAGATTGGAGTAAAGTGGGTTTTCAAAATCAAACTCAACGAAAATGGGGAAGTTGACAGTATAAGGCTATGTTTGTAGCAAAAAGTTATGCACGACAACATGGTATAGACTATTCCAAGGCATTTGCACCTGTGGCTAGGTGGGATAGTATTCGAATGATAATTGCTTTAGCAGCTCGGAATAGTGGGAACGCGTATCAGCTTGTTAAAGATTGTTATACTAGACCTTTTCTCTAGGGTTGAAATGGCTACCATTTCTTTAGGATGATCATTCCTCTAATAATGTTAGGACCATTAGGAATTTATGGTGTCCACTTCTCTAGGAATGTGAAATGTTACGAGTTTATTAGAATCTTAGAGCACTAAATTTATTAGTTTGTAAGTTGATAATAACATATTTTGCACATATGTACCTTGAATAGAAAAAGAGAATTAATAAGAGAAGATAAACATGAACTTTGGACATCTAGGAATGTGGAATGCTACGAGTTTGTTAGAATCTTAGAACCACTAAATTAATTAGTTTGTAAGTTGATAATATCATATTTTGCACATATGTTATTACATAATGGAATGTAAGTTTTAGTTGAAGTTATTACATAATGTAAGTTTTAGTTTGATAGTTTCAGTTTAGTCACACATCTTGAACACAAAATTAGAACTATTGATGCTTATGGGCCATGTTGGATTACTTTTATGTTGTATGAATGACAAGTGTCTTGTAGCCCTTGTTAATATGTGTTGTTCTATGTGACACTTTATATTATGATGTGAATTATACTTTACTGTGAATCTACGTTATGATATGGATGATATATAATGCATAAACCTCTATATATTACACCATGCATATTATGTTAACATGTTCACACTATGCCTATGAGACATTGACAAGCCATGTAGATTAACCATAAAAGATATGTTCCGTATACGTATGCATGTCTCATAAGAACACTATGTCATAAAAAGAATGGATGTATGATTTGCATCATAATTATATATCATAATTCGAAACTGTGAGACCTCATGCATTTTGCATGTCACATGTATCGAGATACTTAGTTGTTATGATTAGTACACATGTGTACACTTCCTTATTTTGTACACGATGATATTATGCATGCTCATTTCCCTTTGTGGCTTCCGACAATGTGGGTGTACACTAACCTACCGTCAGACCCATTGGTATGTATATGAGCTCACGTAGTGGGTCCATGTATGTATATGTGGTGTGAATAGAGAAGTACTACACATCAAACTTTACTCGAACTTGAAGTAGAGAATAAAGTCATGATGTCTTATGAAAAGATAGGTCGTACCATGATTGTATGTGATTGCATTTTAATTAAAACCTAACACAGTAAACTAATCAACATTTTTACTTATAGTCACTATCACATTAAAATTTTCAAAGCTTTTGAAAAAAAAAAATTCAAAATCAAATACATTTTTCTTACCTTTCTCTAAAATTTTGACCCAATGTAATCAATAAAAAAAGTTAGCATTTTAATCATTCATATGTTGCAAATTGGCTCGTACAATATTAAGTTCATTATAAGGGCTTCGCTTTGATTTGATATCCTACCATTCTTAAATATGGTACCCAAGCTTGTTGTAGCCATGATCGAGAGCCCAATAACTCTTAATCTTTGTTCTCGATGTTTATCCATTAGATCATCAACAGTAGTATTTATTTCTCTTTTAATACGACCCAGAGAAGTTAATAAAAGAATCCATTAGATCATCAACAGTAGTATTTATTTCTCTTTTAATACGACCCAGAGAAGTTAATAAAAGAATCGTTTCGACAACTTTACACTTCAAGAGTAAAAAATTCTACCGATTATATCGTTTGTTTAAATGTTCTTTCTCTCATTACACATTCCACACAATGAAGAAAACGTCCTAACAATTAAGAAGAAAAGAACCAAGGAAGAGGTCACTATTTTCAAGAGCTGGTCGTATTCTCACTATTAAAGTAGAAGACATTCTACTTTTCCCAATCCAAATTGTATCAAAACTCTCTCCTCTTTCGGACACCTTCTCCGTATCCTTAATGTTTTTCCTTCTCACTAACCTCCAAGTTAAAACTAAACCCACCAAAGCTAACCTACTATTCGTTAGCACACTGAATTAGCACAGATCAAACGACCACGTTTAGCTACTATGGGTAAGTAAACCTATAATTTTTCTTATAATATTTTAGTTATTTGAAACAATGATCGTACTCATCTCAAAATCTTTCGAAAATATCAAAATAGACTTCAAGAAAGTAACCAATTGTAGGATTGGGTCTAAAAATGTCAAACAGGGTTAAAAACTGGTATCCTTAGTCGAAAGCGCCAAACAGAAGTCGTGGAGCAAAGTCGAATAAAATTTTAGGCTCGAGATTGGGTAAGGAAGTCAGAATGTTGGATTTTCGAACCCTCTAAGATTTGAGAGTTTAGGCCCTTACGAACCAAACAAACACCATAAACGGGATTAGGGGGAGAAGGAGACTCAAAAATGGAGGAAAGAGGAGGAAAAAGGACGTCGAAATGACGTGGCTGAGGAGAGAGAGAGAGTCACCAAAAAATTCTCTAGTAATTGGGGTGAGGGAGACGAAGTCAGACCCGAGATCCAACTCACAACCCAAAACCCACAGGAAACCCTAATCGAGGTGAGGTGTCGATAAGATGAAGTCCACCTAGTCGGACCCAAACTCGAATACCTGCAACCTCATTATAGCCAAGCAACCCCATACCTAGTTTGATCTAGTAACATAAAATACAAAGCTTCAACCCAACAATGCAATCAGATACCCACTAGCAACTAGTCCAATAGTCTGGTTCCTTTGTGCTTGGCCCAAAAACACACATTCAAACCAAAAATACGCAGAACACGACCCAACCAATTATCCACTACACAAACCTGTGTGCCCACATTAACATTCAAGACTTGTGCCTCGACCCACTTCGCGACCTGCTCATGTGTGAATATCCCTCAACAACAAGGTCACTACTGCATACACCAGCCCCTTCGGCTCAGCTTCTCATAATTCTAGGCTAAAAAACGATATATTTGGCTCGATTTGACATTTTTAACACCAACCTTTACATTTTTTACCTTTCCAAATCTGATTTTTTTTAATATATGTCATTATGAGTCAGTGAATAGAGGACCCAGTGGACAGTTTCTCTAAATCCTAAGATGAAGGACAGTTATGTCAAGGACGCCAATGTATTCCAGCAATGAAGGAATTAAGGAGGTTATGTATTCCAATGGTTGGGGAATTATGGAACGAGATATTGACAAAGGCTCACAACTCATCATTTGCTATGCATTTAGGTAGTACAAAAAATCAGAGTGTCCTTGAGATTCGAGTGTAAGAGTAAACTTGAACAATACTAACTTTTGTAGAAGCTTGGAAAACCATGTCGTGGCCATTTTAAATCTCTAATGTGTTCAATTGATTTCAATAATGATAAGCTAATGTATTTTTATTTTACCTTTATTTGAGTTGTCAGAAGTGGGATCTAAATGCACACCCTCGATCCCGCATTGGTTGGAGAGGGGAATGAAGTACAACTTATAAGAGTCTTTAAACATATCTCTAGTAGACGTGATTTAAAATTGTGATTCTAACCGCGATATAATGGGAAATATGTTAAGAAATAGAAATAGAAAATAGAATTTGAAAAGTGTATGATCTTCATTCAGGTTTACCATGTTTAAATAGATACAAACTATCAACTAATACCTAAAAAGAGAAAAAAAATATATAACTAACTAAATCTTGTAAATAAATAAAATCCTCTTAATACTCAAATTTATACTAATATATCTCCAAAATATCCTCTTAATACTCCCCCTCAAGTTGAATATCTCCAAAATATCCTCTTAATACTCCCCCTCAAGTTGGAGAGTGTATGTCGATCACACCCAACTTGTCCTTGATCACACCCAACTTGTCCATTTATACTAATATATCTCCAAAATATCCTCTTAATACTCCCCCTCAAGTTGGAGAGTGTATGTCGATCACACCCAACTTGTCCTTGATCACACCCAACTTGTCCTTCAAAAGGTCAAATTGCTGTCTTCCCAGAGCTTTAGTAAAAACATCTGTCAATTGCATTTTGGTCGAAATATAACACGGTTTGATGATTCCAGCTTATAACTTTTCTCGAACTATATGACAATCTATTTCAATGTGTTTCGTACGTTCGTGAAAAACTGGATTGGCTGCTATATGTAATGCTGCTTGATTATCACAATATAATAATGTTGGTTCGGACAGTGGAACATTCAAGTCTTGAAAAATGTATCTTAACCAAGTTAACCCTAAACAAGTATTTGCCATAGCTCGATACTCGGCTTCTGCTGATGATCTGGACACATTAGTCTGCTTTTTAGACTTCCAAGAAATAATTGAATTTCCAAGGAAAATGCAGAACCCAGAAATAGACCGTCTGGAAGTTTGACAACCACCCCAGTCAGAGTCGCAATATGCTTGTAATCTTAAATTGTTTTCAGATGACAGTAGGAGTCCTTGACCAGGAGTGCCTTTGATGTACCTCAGAACTCGAAGAGCTGCCTCCCAATGTGGTTTTCTTGGTTCATGCATAAATTGGCTAAGCATACGAACTGAATAAGCTATGACAGGCCTAGTGACAGTCAAATATATTAATCTGCCAATCAACCGTCTGTATTTACTTTGATCATTCAATTTCTCTCCTTCAGTTAAAGAAAGTTTCAGATTTTGCTCCATAGGAAATTTGTCTGGACGTGCTCGTGTAAGGCCTATGTCTTGAAGGATGTCTAGAGCATACTTCCTTTGAGACATAAAAATTCCTTTTCTAGACCGAGAAAATTCAATGCCTAGAAAATATTTCAAATTTCCTAAATCTTTGATAAGAAATTTCTGGAGTAAACTAGTCTTGAGATATTGCATTTCTTTGAGATCATTGCCTGTCAACAGAATATCATCAACATAGATTGAAAGAAGTACCTTTACTCTTGGTAAACAAAGAGTAGTCTGCTTTGGACTGAGTGTAGCCTGCATTTTGTATAGTTGTAGAAAATATGGAGAACCAATTGCGAGAAGCCTGTTTTAATCCATAAAGAGATTTATGGAGCCGACATACTGTATTCTCCCCCTGTCGGTGAAGACCTGGTGGTAAAGACATATAAACTTCCTCGTCTAGATTACCATGGAGAAAGGCATTTTGAACATCCAACTGATGGGTGAACCATTTTCGAGCAGCAGCAACAGTGAGTAAGCAATGAAGTGTAGTAAGTTTCGCTGTAGGGGAAAATGTTTCTGTGTAATCAATACCTTCAACCTGAGTGTATCACTTTGCTACAAGACGAGCTTTATGACGTTCAACAGAACCATTAGAGTTGTATTTAATTTTGTACACCCAGCGACAACCAATAGCTTTATGACTAGGTGGTAGAGGAACGAGAGACCATGTATGATTACGTTCCAAAGCTGCAATTTCATCTTTCATAGCCTACTGCCATACAGGGTCACCAACTGCCTCGTCATAGGTTTTAGGTTCTGTTTGGGATGTAATAAGAGCTAGAAAAGCACGTTGAGTAGGAGAAAAACGAGAGAATGAAAGGTAATGATGAAGGGGATACCTGGTGCCATTGCCGGGACTTGAGCTAGAGGTTAAATGATTGGCTCCAGAAGACATCTCATAATCCTTATGCCAAGCTGGAGGCTGTTTAGTGCGAGTAGAACGTCGGAGTGGAGCTGATGTATCAGGCGGGATAGGATTTGAATCAGTGGGAAAATCTGGAGAAGATGGAGGAGACTTCGAAGTAGTAGGTGAAGGGATAGGAGGTGAAGGAGGAATGGAAGGTGGAGGATGGATGCTTAAGTAGGATGGATCATGAAGTGGAACAACAGGAGTTGAAGGGGCTAATGTCGAAGTTTGTGAAACTGATGAAAAAGGAAAATCATCTTGACAAAATTTAACATCACGGCTGATAAAGAATTTGTGAGATTTCATGTCATACAACTTGTAACCTTTATGACCACAAGGATATCCTACGAAAACACAAAGAATTGCCCGAGCTTCAAATTTTTGCTTAGGATGTACTATAGTTGCATAACATTTACAACCAAAAACTTTCAGATGATGAAATGTAGGTGATCGTTTGTAGAGTGCTTCAAAGGGTGTCTTGTTAGATAACACTGGTGATGGCGTTCTATTTATAAGATAAACAGCCGTTAAAATGCACTCTCCCCAAAAATTAAGTGGAACCTGTGACTGAAAAAGAAGAGACCTAGCTACATTTAGGATATGGCGATGCTTACGTTCTACGACTCCATTTTGTTGTGGAGTATAGACACAAGTACGCTAAAATTCAATACCACAAGAAGTAAAGAATGGTTGCAAAGATAGAAACTCAGTCCCATTGTCTGATCGAACTATCTTGATAGTAGTATGAAATTGAGTTTGAACAAATTTAACAAAGTTCATTAACAAATGATGTACTTCTGACTTATGTTGCATTATAAAAACCGAAGTACATCGAGTAAAATCATCAACAATAGTGAGAAAAAAACGCAAACCAGAATGGGTTGGAATTTTATGTGGTCCCCAAACATCACAATGTATTAGATCAAAGGCAGAATGGGTTGTTATTGAACTTCTTGGGAAAGACAACCTAGTTTGTTTTGCTAACGGGCAGATATTACAATTATGAGAATAACTCGCATTATTAAGATGCAATTGATCAGCTAGAAATTTAAAACGAGAAAAAGAAGGATGACCTAGACGTAAATGCCACTAATCAGATGACTGAGATACTTGATGAGCTGAAGATTTGATTGGAGATGAAGAAATATGATAAAGACCTCCAAATTGTTTACCCGAGCCAATCATCTTCCCCGTAGCCAAGTCCTGCATAACACAAGAATCAGAATAGAAGGTGACATAACATTTCAAGTTATTGGTAAGTTTGCTGATCGACATTAGATTTAAATTGAATGAAGGCACACATAAAACGTTTTTTAACTTAAGGTTAGGGCTGAGAAAAATATTGTCAGTATATGACACACGTGCTGTCTCTTCATTAGGCAAATTTATTGTAGACATGATGGCAGCCTTTGGATCAGTCATAACAGAAGATTTTGATACTATATGATCTGTAGCTCCACTATCGAGAATCCATGAATTAGAACTCGCAGAGTTAGCAGATAATGTAGATATGGGAAACAAACCTCCAACATTGATGTGATTGTCAGAATTACCAGAAGGGTTTTGATTGATTGCAGATAAGGCTTGTGCTATCTGTCGTAATTGCTCAGAAGAAAAATTTGGAATGGAATTAGGTGACTGTTCTTCTGTATTCAACTGTGAAACATCGGCCATATTTGCAGATGATCGGTATCCACGATGATTGTGTTGATTGACTTGTCTTGTCCTTGTAGAATTATTTTTCTGTTGACACCGATCTTCTGTATGTCGCCTTCTATCACAAAACTTACAATGAAACTTAAGAATTCGACACTCATTGATTGTATGACCACTTTTATTGCAGTGTTCACATGATTTGTCCTTGGCGAATTTTGAATATGTTGTTTTCTTCTGCACTGCTGATGCAATCGAGAAATTCTCAGTAGGTTCAGAGGTTACCTGTCGCTGCATCTCTTCTTGTACAAGTAATGAATAAGCTTGCCTAATATTAGGTAATGGAGACATCATCAATATGTTAGATCTCACCGTTTTATAAGACTCATTGAGCCCCATGAGCAATTGCATCAACTTGTCTTCTTCACGTTGATCAATATGTATTTGACGTTGATTACACGTAAATAGTGTGCGGTACGCTTCCAGTTCATCCCAGAGTGCTTTGAGCTTGGTGAAATATGTTGACAGTGCCATGGTTCCTTGTGACATCGTTGCTATCGAGTTTTGTATTTGAAAAATTGCTGGAGCATTGTTTTGTGAGAATTGATCGCGAAGATCAACCCACACTTGATGAGCTGTCTTGGCGTGAATAATGCGTTTAGCGATATCTGCTTGAACAGAATGAGTTAACCAAGATATTATCATACTGTTGCACTGATTCCAGAGTTCGAATTCAGTTGAATTTGCATCTTGGGGCGGTTCCTCAATTGTGCCATCAATGAAGCCAATTTTCTTCTTGGCAATAAGAGCATGCATAACTGATTTACTCTAGGATTGGTAATTTGCTCCATTTAATTTGATTGGAACAAGTGAATATCCTGGCTGATCAGAGTGATGCATATAGTAAGGATGTGTTAAATCAACATCCGAAATTTTAAAGCTGGATTTGGCTGATTCCGCCATAAAGGAAATTTTGATATTTAAGAACACCACGATCGATGCTCTGATATCATGTTAAGAAATAGAAATAGAAAATAGAATTGGAAAAGTGTATGATCTTCATTCAGGTTTACCACGTTTAAATAGATACAAACTATCAACTAATACCTAAAAATAGAAAAAAAATATATAACTAACTAAATGTTGTAAATAAATAAAATACACGATTAATCAAATTTATACTAACAACTCCCTAAATATCTCACATATATTCTAACTAATATATCTCCAAAATATCCCCTTAATAAAATAATGGACAATATTTTTTAGCCTTTGGAAAGGGGAATGAAACATTCCTTATAAGGAGGTAGAAACCTCTCCCTAGTAGACTTGTTTTAGAATTGTTCGGTTGATGGTGATGTGTAATGGACAATATTTGTTAGCGAATGGATTGTGAGATTGAACGTAGGTTGGAGAGGGGAAGAAACATCCCGCATAAGGATGTGAAAACCACTCCTTAATAAATGCGTTTTAAAACCGTGAAGTTGACAATAATACGTAATGAGCCAAGGCTGAATATATTTACTAATGGTACTAATGGTGGCCTTGAGCTATTACAAATGATTAGTTGGAACAGCTCTTAGGTGTAATAACTCAATTGGTTAGAGCATGCATCCTTTAACAACAAGGTCGGACATTCTACTAATAGGAAGGAGTTCATTCCTTAAGGTAGTGGAAAACATCTTTTGAGTAGAAATTTTGAATCAATTTAATAAAATAATAGCACTTTATAAAAGAAAACCTTTCTAAGTTGTCAAAAATCCACATCTTTTGAGTAAAAATTTTGAACCAATTTAATAAAAAACACTTTATAAAAGAAAACCTTTCTAAGTTGTCAAAAATCCACATCTTTTGAGTAAAAATTTTGAACCAATTTAATAAAAAACACTTTATAAAAGAAAACCTTTCTAAGTTGTCAAAAGTGGGAAAAAACACTTTATAAAAGAAAACCTTTTTGACAAAAGAAAACCTTTCTAAGTGGTCAAAAGTGGGAAAAAACACCTTATAAAAGAAAACCTTTCTAAGTTGTCAAAAGTGGGATTTCAACTCACGAGGACCAAAACTACGTCCTAACACCTTCAACCACTTAGCCATCCTAACTATTTATTATAAGACTTAACATTGGTTGGAATGAAGCATTCCTTATAAGGGTGTGGAGATCTCAACCTAAAAGACGCGTTTTAAAACTTTTAAACTTACGACGACACATAACAGGCCAAAACAAACAATATCTGCTAGCAATTGGAGATGGGAACCAAACATTAACTATAAGGTTGTGGATATCTCTTCCTACTAGACATATTTTAAAATTGTGAGGCTGATGGTGATACGTAATTAGCCAAAGTAGACAATATCTGATAGAGGTACACTTGGTTTGTAACAAATTGTATTAGAGCTAGTCATTGGGTGGTGTGCCAACGAGATTGCCGGGAACACAAAGGGGTGGATTGTGAGATCCCATGTCAATTGGAGAGGGGATGAAACATTTCTTATAAGCATGTGGAAATCTCTTACTATTAGACGTGTTTTAAAACCGTGAGGTTGACAACGATATGTAATGTGTCAAAGTAGACAATATCTAGGCTCATGATTGTTAACCATAAGGTCAGAGGTTCATCTCTCTTTTTAGCAATGGGAATGAATCATTCCATTTTAGTATGTGGAAAAATTTAACCCTCCAACCAAAGTGGACAATGTCATATAATTATGTAGGTTCGTGATTCCTAACATTGTTACATAGTCTTAATCTAGCATTCTTAATAATAATATTGTGTTCTTTTTAGGGGTAGGTTCAATACAAAAACATAATGTAAAAAATATTTTCACATAAAGTAGTTATATCATGCATATTCTAGTGACTCTAAGTCCCTAGAAAACGGGTCATTACATATAATCTACACTTGAACTTTCTATAACTTAGAGAAAAACCCGTGGCAACTCGCTCGACCAAGGATTCGATTACCGCCTACAAGTAGGTTACTTATTTAGTTGCACTAGATATTACTTTTCCTTTTAGGGTGATCACTAATTATTAGTTAAGGTCACAGAGGAGGGTCGTCTCGAGCCGTCAGTTCTATGTATGTGTACAAGTTGTTGTCCATAGTTTTCGAATCTCGTTCCAATTTTTATCAAAATTTTTCTTTGTCACGTCAGTTCTATTTGTTACGAGTTGTTGTACTTAGTTTTCGAAACTTGTTCCAAATTTTATGAATTTTTTTCTGTGTCACGATGTGTCATGAATAATGGATTTGAAGTCTTGAAAATTGAGTTATTATAGTTGTGCTTTGAAGTCTTTAAAACTGAGTTATTACAGTTGTGCCCTATTTAGCTTATCTAAGCTATTCCCGACCATTGGTGCCACGTAGTTTAACTCTTCTAAGCATACCAGAAATGAGGTAATTTAGTTATACACTTACCATTTCCCCTACTATCGATTCAAATTGCAATAGGTGAGTTGACGAATATGTAATATATGACTATATGGCATATATGACTCCTGGAAGATCAAATGATTTGCAACTCGAGATTAGTTGTCAAATATCTTACAAGAAGACCAAAACATGCCAAATATATATATATATATATATTATGAGTAGTAGGTAGAGTACACAGTTTCTTTGAAGGGTTATGTCAAGGACGCCTATATATTCCAACAATTGAGAAATTATGGAATGAGATATTGTTGGAGGCTCACAACTCACCATTTGTTATGCACCCAGGCCGTACAGAAAATCACAGTGTCCTTGAAATTCGGGCGTAAGGGTAAACTTGAAGAACACTAAATTTCTTNCACCCAGGCGGTACAGAAAATCACAGTGTCCTTGAAATTCGGGCGTAAGGGTAAACTTGAAGAACACTAAATTTCTTAGATGCTTGGAAAATCATGTCGTGATAATTGTATTTTTATTTTACCTTTATTTAAATTGTCAAACGTGGGATTTGAACCCATGCCCTTTGATCCCACATCGGTTTGAGAGAAGAATGAAGAATAACTTATGATGTCTGTAAACATCTCTCTAGTAGCGTGTTGTAGAACTGTGATTCTGATGACGATTTGTTATGAGTAAAAATGGACAATATTTTTTAGCGGCTGAAAATGGGAACGAAGCATTCCTTAGAAGAGTGTGGAAACCTCTCCCTAATAGACTTGTTTTAGAATTGTGAGACTGATGATGATACGTAATGGGCAAAAGCGGACAATATTTGTTAGCGGTGGGTTTAGGCTATTACAAAAGATATCAAAGTTAGTCACAAAGCGGTGTGCGAGCGAAGACGCCGGCCCCCAAGGAGAGTGGATTGTGAGATCCAACATTGGTTGGAGAGGAGATGAAACATTTCTTATAAGGATCTGGTGGGCTTGAGCTATTACAAACAATTACCTCGAACAGCACAGTTAGTTAGAGTGTGTGGCTGTTAACCACAAGGTCAAAGGTTTAAACCCTCATTCTAGTGTTGGGAATAAGCTTACCATGAATTGAAGGTAAATTAGAGGTGACTTGTTTGATTAATCCTTCTAGTGTTGGGAATAAGCTTACCATGAATTGAGGGTAAAAATTAGAGGTGACTTGTTTGATTAATTGTGAGCTCAGCGGCGGGAATAAGCTTACTATGAATTGAAGGTAAATTAGAGGTGACTTGTTTGATTAATTGTCGGCGCATGCCTAGTGACGGTTACAAGTGTCATACCTTTTGATTGTTATATTTTCTTATTATGTTATGACTTGTTGTAATGATGAGATATATAAGTTATGGAATATCATATTGACACGTTGTGTCATTGAGGAACGTGACATGATATGAAAGTATGGTATTACATTGTGCACTACCTTATTCATAGTTATATGCCATTATTTTAAACTATTGGGATCTAATTCATATTATATGTTCATGTGTACTGAAATACCTCCCCGTCATGATTAGTACGGACACGTACCTTACGATATTTATGTTAACAATGATGTTATGATACGATATTGTATACACCACAATACTATGTGCACTCCCTTCCCTCCATGGTATACCAACAGCGTGAGCGTATGCTAGTTGAAGCCCAAGTTAATGTTTGTGTATATAAGTTGTGAGTAGAGAAGTACTGCACATCAAATTCTACCCGAAACGAATATGAGACCAAGGCCATGAAATGATATTTTTTGATAACCATGATTTCACGTGTTTGCATTACCCTATACTAGTAGTGGGGTTACTTAATGAGTATTTCTTAAAATACTAAAGACATGTGCTACTCTTATTTTTTAGGTAAATGCAAGGCACCTCTGCACAAATGACGATGTCGAGATGACGACCATGGGATCCAACGTACACAACACTAGGGAGATAGAGGGGTAGGATCAAACTTACAAAGACGGTTAACACCATGAGAATGAAGGAGAAGAAATAGGATGTAGACAACGAGTTTTTATACGAAGGAATGAAGAAAGGAAAATGCGTGGAAATGAGTGAAGAAGACGAAGTCCACCTGCTCGGACCCAAACTCGAATACCCGCAACCTCATTCTAGTCGAGCAACCCCATACGCAGTTTGGTATAGTAACTAGATACCCAACACCACAACCTGATACCCACCAACAACCAGTCCAGTAGTCTAGTTCCTCTGTGCTTTGCCCAAAAACCCACATTCAAGCCCAAATGCACATAACACAGTCCAACCCACGGATCCACTACACAGACCTGTGCACCCACATGAACATTCGAGACCTGCGTCTCGAACCACTTCGAAACCTGCTCATATGTCGTTGTCCCTCAGCGACAGGGTCACTGTTGCATACACCGGCTCCTTCGGTTTGGCATTTCGGAGTCCTAGGCTAAAAAATGGCGTATTAGGCTCGGTTTGAAATTTTGACAACGACCTTTACAATTTTTGCCCTCCCAAAGCTTATTTTTACTCTAATAGAAATATTTAAGTGCAGTATAAAGTCTTATTTCTGAAGTTCAAGTTAAATTAGATTAGAAATGTAAATTACTAACGAAATGAGATGGGCGTTTTAATAGGAAACAACTCCTGACAACACTTGGAGTAACTTCGAGAGACAAAATTCAAACGTACTTGAGTTTAAAGAAAATGTCTGCCAATACCAACCAAGTAAGTGGCCTGAATATCCTTGTGCTACCCCTATGATATTTTTAACAATAGGTTCTTAAGATCATTAGTTCCATGTGTTTGCATTCCTAGCCTCAATAGTGGGGTCAAGTATTCCTTAAAATACTCAAACCTTGTGCTACTTCTATTTTAGGTAAGAGCTAGACACCCCTATACAACTGACGAGGACATCACAAATAGAGATAATGACACATGCATAGAATAGTAGTATTTAATTTTCTTAGGCATAGGTTAGTATAGGGCATTTTTACTTTCATGTTTTAATGGTTCTAGTTACTATTTATTTATGTTGTTTTAAAGACTCTTTCAAATGAGTAAGTCCATGACACTATTTTAAGATGAAGTTTAAATGCTTAATTTCGTATAAGAGCATAGGATATGATGACGATGGAAACTTTAGGCTAATAGAAATCTAGGGTCGTTACCGTTGGTATCAGAGCTCTAGGTTATAGATTCGGTAGACTTGCCTACGAGATAGGCTTGCAACGTTCCATGATTTCACCATCGATGTCCTGTCACCATCAGGTATGTCTGGTATAAGATAAGATAAAGAAATGTCTTTAATTGCATGTACTTTTTTTTTGTTTACTAATATTGAATGTAATTTAGTATCAAATATGTGGAGATCTAACTATATGATTTATGGAAGCATTATGTTCTACCTAATTGTATTTTTTATGAATATGTCATGTTTACTAAATTATATGTTGTGATTATATGTGATATGATGCAATTTATGTTAGAGAGATATAGACTTAAGAAATTATATATTGGTTTTAGCATCATGCCAGATAAAGGACACTAAAGAGAATGACGAGGAAGGAGATGACCTTGTATTAGAGGTAGAGGAAAAGGTGGTGGTGAAGATAGCCTACCTCGTGAAGGTTTAGTGACTAGGGCGGACGCACCTTAAGTTGTGCTACCTTAGGCTGCACACCTCCAGTAGCACCGATAACTCAAATAAATCCAACTACAAGCCTATGTGAGAATCATTTCAGGCAATACGATGATGCCCACTCAACAAGCCAATAGGGTGTGGAAAGGGGAATGAAGCCAACAAGCCAATAGGCAATCCTAACTGCTTATTGTTATACGTAAGAATTACTATTTCCATTGGTGTGATGTCTAGGGTGTGTTGCCTTTTACGGAACCAAAAGTAAAACAATTAGAACTTATTTTTTAACGTGGACAATATTATACTATTATGGAGGTTCGTGATTTCTAATCATCAAGCATTCTTGATGAGATTTCATGGGTAAGATTATCCATCCTTTTCTATTGAATCAAAACCCTTGAATTGAGTTATAATGTTTTAATAATTTTCAGTGAATTATAATTTTTTAGTTCATTTTTGGGGTATCTTTGAGTTTTCTAACATTGTTACTTAGTCTTAATCAAGCATTCTTGATGAGATTTCATAGGTAATATTATTAAAGATTATCCATCCTTTTCTATTGAATCTAACATTGTTACTTAGTCTTGCTCATAGTTTGTAAACAAAAACATATTCTGTTTTCAATAAAGTTATTATTGATATTTATTTATTAAAGATTACTATTGAATAAAGTAAATGTTACGATCATTAATCTAAATCCAATAAACTAAGAACACTCTGGCTATAGTATGATTACTTGAACTATATGTAGAGACACAAGAGTGGATCAAGTTCAAGTATATAGTCAAAATGAGTTATTGTACAGGGATAAGGCTGAGTACCTTATTTTGGGGACACTATGGATGCGACCAACTTTTGTATATGATATAAACAATGTGATCACTAAATTGTACATCTAGAGACATGTGAATGGGAGCGTCCTATGCAATGAGTATTGCATAAGATCGGACCATGAAAAAAACCTCTCTCACTTTATAATGTCGTTTACTATTGAGACTGATTTTTTCATTTATGACCTAGGTAACTCGATCTTAATCCTGAGCTAACTATGAACTCTAGTTTATTCGAAATTATCCTTAGATTTTCATGGGTGAGAGTGGCCCGAGTTCGTCGACTCAGTAAGCCTCCCATTTTAAGGGTAAGACTGGATGAATAGTTGAGGACATAGGGTGTATGATGGAATTCACTCCTACCCACTTTTAGGGATAGTAGAGAGGTTGTTCCCTTAAGTACTGACTCCAAGTCTTGAACGAGGAGCCCCACCCTCTCATGGGCCCGAGAGGGATTCGGTTTGGTGGTTGAACCACAAACCAATTGTTCATTAGAGGATCAGTGAGACTTAAGGAACAAAAAGTAACTTTAGGGGTAAAACTTTAAATTGACCCAGCTCTAGTTACGATCAACCTGTGAAGGATCGACTTACTAATTATGGTTATATCAAATGGACCGAAATATATCTATAGTGAGAGAAGTGCAACAACTAGGCTACAATGGAGTGTCCTAGTAGTGAACGAATGTTGGATAACAAGGTTAATGAGTTTAGCCGGTTAATCTCGGATCGTTGGAGCCCATGAGATGTAGGTCCATAAGGTCCCTCTGGTAGCTCATATCGAACGAAACCTTAGAACAGTGTGACGAGTGAGTTCAAAGTTTTCGAATTAGAATTAGTGAATACACGCTAAATATATACGATATATTTAACCTCATTTTTTTTAGTTATGAATTGAACAAAAAAAGAGAATTGAAGATATTTAAATAAGATTTAAATATTTTAATTATGAATAGTGATAGATACTCAATATGTGCTGGAATTAATTGGAATTGACATTTTATTTAATGTTAAATATTAATTAAAATTTTTAATTAATCATTTAATATTATTTTGATTCGTAATTAATTGTTAGATTAAATAAAGAAAGTCAAAATGTTTACTCCACCTAATGAAAAAATTCATGCTTGAGTTAGTGGAATATTGAGGGTCAATATATGGTATGCTTGCCACATAATCCCACAAATTAGAGTGGAATTTTGAGTGCCAAAATTTGGTAATCTCAAATTTGCATGAACATGCAAATATGACTCTATAAATAGAGTGATCAATGTACATGGAAATTCTTCTTCAAAAACTTTGAAAAAATCTCTCAAAACTCTCTCTTTACCTATACTAAATTTCTATCAAGTTTCATCACTCACCGGATTCCACAATCTTATTCTAAGGTCGGAGAATAGTACGAAAGACACTAGCGGTGGTTCGAAACCATTCGTTTGGAAGAATGAATTTGAACTAAAAAAGGTCAGTATTCAAACTCAATAAGTTTCAATGATTTTGAACATGCTAGCTAATTTACTATAATTGATGTACTTAGAGTGCCTAAGATCCAAATTTCTTCTGCACGTGTTATAATAACACCAACAAAATGAACCTAAACTGACAACATAATTTATGAACAAAGGAAACAAAAAGATATTTAAAAAGAGAGAAAACCCAAAAAGTAGCAAATTCCCTCGAACACTGAAAATGGATAGCCATTCACGGTGAGAAAAACACAAAAAATGGAAGAAAGAGGGTGCCAATGAAGGAGTAGGGAAGCAAATGGGGAATAAGAAATATAAGGGAGATGGGGGGCTTTGGGGCTTCAAAGCTAGATTATGACGGGCAAAAATATCTCTAGATGCACTAAATTTTGTCACGTAACATACATACACAATAGGCAAGCGTCAGAAATGCTATCAAGGTCTTTCAATGCTTGTCAATTTAGTTGACCTTGTCCATAATATTTTGTGCTTTCAGAGAGATATTTCTTCTAACCATGGTAAAGCAAATATTGATTCTCATTTTTGCTGCATTTTCATTTATCGCAAAACAAATTATTGGAAGATTTAAAATATGAGTATTGTAGTCTACTAATCCTCGCAGAGTTCCTGACCGACGCGATGTGTGCTAAGTTAGGAACAATGAATATTTCTATCCTTTGGTATATATGATGTTACATGCTGCTAAAGAAATTAGTAGACGAACAGTAATTGATTGAGAGTGAGTCTTACATACTAGTCTTAAAATTCTAAATAACCATATAGAAGTAACCTAAGGAGAGGTAATTGAAATATCTTACTAACTTACAAATGATCCAAGTAAAAGAAACTAGGAATTAACTGAGAATAAAACTTAAGAACAACTAGAATGATAAGTAATAAACTTGTGAATGACAAGTTAGCTATTTATTAAATAAATTAATTACTTATCAAGATTATTTTAACTTTTTTGGCCAAATAAGAAGTTGCAGGCCAATCGAGGACGAGACCAGCAGGCTCGAGACAACAAGGAAACCTTTTCTAAGTCTGTTTTAAGTACATGTGCTTTTGTTGTTGAAAACTTACTTTGATATTTTGTGTTGTAAAATATACTTGATTCACATGTTTTACTTGTCATGTTTGAATTTTTTTGTTGTATGACCGAGTTTCGAAGCAAAATATCTATGTTAGTGGTAACTCATGTGAATCGAGCTGTCGATGAACATGTGTTGTAGTAGAATTGCTCGAGAACTATGCAGTAACAGCGGGGATCGTCCCAAGGCATCCAGTCGTGTCTGTTTATTTTGGATTTCTACATTTAGTTTTAAATTGTTTGTTGACTATTGGTCAAGATAAGAAGCACTGCTCGAGAACTATGAGGTCATAGAGGGTGTCATCCTAAGGAATCCAGTCGTCTGTTTATTTTAAATTTCTACGTTTCTTTTTTAGTTGTTTGTTGGTGGTCGATCGAGGTAAGAAGGTGTAACACCCAAAAAATGAAGCAAAGCCACCCACTTAAGACCAAAAGGATCCAATAACGAAATTAAGAGGATTAAGCTAGGAAAAGGGTCTTAAGCAAGTTTTTCTAAACACTAATGAGTAACTCTAAGGACTAAGGCCTTTGGAGAAGTATTGGGAATAAAAACCTAAGCCAAAAGTACAAAAAGGTCACTTTCCAATTTTTAAGGAACTTTTTGGATATTTAATTCCTTATCTAGTGGGAATTTCAAGATACTCAAGGACCAAAAAATGACTAAGAAGATAGTAATAAAATATTCTAAAAGTTGTAAATTACCAAATTACCCTGATGATATGGATAATTATGAAAGTGTCATTCTATGGAACAAGAAGATAGTAAGTTGCCCTAGCAAAGAATCAAAAACTCCTAAGACCTCCCACGGTACAACGTGCTCATGACTTAGACTACACTGCTTGGAATGCATGAAGCCTTGAGCTTAGGTGTTTAGACTGTATCATAGGGGAAACCCTTGATCCAGGATTAGACTACATCTCCTGGAACTTAAGAAGTCTTGGATGTTGGTTTTCAGACTATGCCGCTTGAAATGCATGAAGTCTTGGGCATAGGTTAGCGGACGGTATCAGAGGGCAAGCCTTTAGATGC
>NW_019272103.1:0-4459 GCF_002738345.1 Cucurbita maxima | reverse complement strand
GGAGCATGAAGAAAATCACTCTCACTTTATAATGTCGCTTACTGATTTTCTTTTCATTCGATGACCTAGGTAACTCGATTTTAATCCTGAGCTAACCATGAACTCCTGTTTATTCAGAATTATACTTAGATTTGCATAGGTGAGAGTGGCTCAAGTTTGCCGACTCAATAGGCCTTCCATTTCAGGGGTAAGATTGGATAAATGGCTGGAGACGTGGGGTGCAAGATGGAATTCACTCCTACCCACTTTTAAGGATAGAAGAGAGGTAGTTCCCTTAAGCATTGACTCTAGGTCTTGAACAAGGGGCCCCACCCTCTCATTGGCCTGAGAGGGATTCGGTTTACTTGTTAAACCACAAACAAATTGTTCATTAGGGGATCAGTGAGACATAAGAAACAAGAAGTAACTTCAAGGGTAAAATGGTAATTGACCCAGCTCTAGTTACGAACAACCTGTGAATGTCCTAGTAGTTCATACAGTGAGGGGAGTGCAACTACTAGGCTATAGTGGAGTGTCCTAGTAGTTAACGAATTATATATTCCATATATTTAACCACATTTTTTGTTTTATTTACGACTTAAACAAAAAGAAAGAATCTGAGATATTTAAATCTATTTAAATAAGATTTAAATATCTTAATCAAATATGTGTCGGAATTGATTGGGATTTGCATTTGAATTAATATTAAATATTAATTAAATAGTTTAATTAATCATTTAATATTACTTTAATTTGAAAANTGAAATTAATAGTTGAATCAAAATTTGACTTCATTTAATGGAAAAATCCATGTTTGAGTTGGTGGAATTTTGAGGTGTCAAAATTTGGTTTAACCAAACTTGCATGCTTGCCAAATAAACCCCACAATTTTTAGTGGAATGTTGAGTGTCAAAAATTTGGTGAACTCAATCTTGCATGCTTGCCACATAATCCCAAACATTTGAGTGGAATTTTGAGTATCAAAATTTGGTGATCTCAAATTTGCATGAACATGCAAATATGACTCTATAAATAGAGTGATCATGGTACATGGAAGGTCTTCCAAGGGCAAAACCTTCCCAAAAAAAAAAAATCACAAACTCTCTCTTCATATATACTAAATCCCTCCCAAGTTTAGTCACTCACTAGATTCCACAATTCCGTTCTAAGGTCGGGGAATAGTGGAGAAGACACTAGTGGTGGTTCGAAACCGGTTCGTAAGGAAAAAAAAAACTTGAGCGACAAAAGGTTAGTATTCAAACTCATTTAGTTTTAATGCTTTTGAACATGCTAGCTAATTTACTTAGATCCAAATTGCTTCTGCATGTGTTATATGAACACCATCAACTGTATCGCTTGGAACGCATGAAGCCTTGGACACAGGATTGTTAGGTGCATAGCTAATGCCGTAAATCCTAGGGGGAGTGTCTTGGAGAACGAATCAATAACAAAACAACAACAAAGAAAGTACCAGGAACAAGAGAAAGATCAAGGTCTAGAACAAGGATTAAGATCCAAGTTCTAAGAACAAGAACCAAGAACCAAGAACCATGTACTATGGCCCTTAAAGGATAACCAACGTTTCATAATCTAGGGACTAAGGTCCGCAGGATAATCAAGATAAGAACCCCAAGTCAAGAACAAGAATTGGAGAACTTAAGTACTTACAACAATAACAAGAACAAGAACAAGACAACAACAAATAATGTGGTACCCTAGAATATTAAGGACACAATTAAGAACCTACAAGTAGGCTACTTACAGAGTCTTTGTCTCGTTCTTTATTCTCCATTTTTTTAGGTAATAAAGAGTTTGTCAAGGTCAGGAGCAGACTCTGAAGTAGGTGCCATAGACAAACCTCACTCGTTGTCCTCAACCCATTTGTTTTAAAATATTTTGTGCTTGTTCCTTATTTTATGTTTTAAATACTTATGTATAAACTTTATTTTGATATTATGTAAATATAATTTTTTAAATTCTTTTGTTTATTTCACAAAAAATTTACTCGTCTTTTAGAACCATCGCGACAGCCCGATCCTTACAGAGTGGTATCAGAGCCTAAGGTTTCTCTATGTCCTAGCTTAGGAGGACTCCCTACCGAGACCAAGTAAGTATGCCTTTAAACTCTTAACTTTATGTATGCCTAGAATTTTAAGTTATTGGATGCATGATCTCTATCTTCATCATTCATTGTCTGTTTATAGTGGCCCCTGAATCTAGTATCCAAGTTGAGTTATTATACTCTACTAAACATATTTCTACAACGAGTAAATCATATTTACTTTGTTGTGTCTTTTCGGCTTTCTTCTCTGCAAAGTATTTTGGGTAGTTTCTCTTCCAGTGTCCGTTTTGGTTGCAATGGAAACATTTTCCTTTATCTGCTTTTTGAACATTGTGTTTTCGGTTAGTAGGAATCTTATTTTTCTCTTTACCCTTTGTCTTCATCAAAACACTATTGAAGGACCAGACTTATTTTTGGAGGACGATCCTCGTAGTAATTTTTTGGAGATAGCAACATTTGCTTCTCCTGTTTGTCTCTTGTTCGTTAAGAGGGATTGATAAGTCTGTAGCACATTGAGAAGAGTAGTCAAGTTATATTCTATTTTGTTCATTATCACATTTGTGCGAAACTTGAAGAAGCTCTTTGAAAGAGACTCCATGGTAAAACTAACTTGACTCTTCTCATCTATGACAGCTTCATTTTCTTCCGCCACATTGAAATGGACCATCATGTCCAAGACATGTTCTCTAACTGAGATCCCTTCTTTCATACGGTAGTTGTAAACGTATTTTATTGCATCATGTCTAAGGGAGAAAGCCGGTTGTCCAAAACATCCCCTTCAGAGATTCCATAATCTTTTTAGCAGTACCCATAACATTGCGTTTCTTAGCCAAAACATCTGTCATATGTATCCTGAACTATTCGGTTTGCATTTGAGCTGGGGTTTGGAGGACATTCCTTAGTTAAAAAAAACCTTAAATCATCAATTACAAGTATTGTGTTTAGGTTTGATTTTCAAGTTGCGTAATTGTCGCCGTTTAATTTCTCAAAAGCGAGTAATTGTACTGTTGAGTTTGTAATGCTATGATATAAAGAAAATTCTATTAGTGATTTGACTTAATCCTGTTTAATCCAATCATTTTTAGCAAATGTAATAATGTACCCAAAATTATTAATTTGCAACGATACTTTAGTGAGTTAGAGCAACTACTACTGAGGGGCAGCCAATCACTCATTCACTAAACCAAGACATTCTTGACTTAAACGATAATTCTAGAATAACTCTTGTTCCTATAGTGTTTTTAGTTATCGCTATTTTGGTCAAGAATATACTAACTCTTAGTAATTCTTCGTAAGTGTGACCCGCCAGTTTCAGATCTCAGAGATCAGTCCCAACAATGCTATCGAATGAAAAAGCCAAAGTTGGGAATGGACCTACGAAATCCTATCCATTTATGGAGTTTGCGTTGTTTCGACTCCCATGTTACAACCCTCCGAATAGGTAGTTGCTCTAGGGCAACATGCAGGTGGAACATGGGAATCTCACGGTGCTACCTAGTGGTGGAGACCATAGGACGTGTTGATATACTTCCTTCTCCCACTTACTATAAATACTTTCTCTATTCACCTTGTTATTGACTCATGCAAATACCTTCCGAATGGAGGACGCTCCCAGGGCGACACGAGACCGAGCATGAATCTCACGGTGTGAATTTTCCAGAGAGCGTGAAAGGAAAACGATGTATCTCATATACCTTTTTCCTCCCACTATGTATTTTAGACGGTTGGGTATACTCATTACTTATGTATATTCCGGCTAACTGAATATAACTTAAGTCTAGGTGAGTTTTCTAAAACTTACATCACACAAGCATTCTCATAAAACTGGGCTAACTAAGCTCAAGTACTGATCTGATCTCCAGGTAGTACGTGTTCCGTAAACCGTCAACTTAAGTACCTCCAGCCTTAGACAAGATCGTGCCATGTGAGCTTTCTTAAAATTGCAATTTTATAAGACACGACCTATTTTAACTATTAAAATTGATCGTGCTCGGTTCTTAACCCTAAGTGAGCATGCACTTATCTTTATTATAGATTTTAATGTCTATCTTGATATATGACGTTGAAAATAACCTATAACATGCATCTAGCATGCTTTATATTACAATTACATAATCATCCATTCCATGCAATAATATAACAATTTATATCTATCACTCATGGAACTCTAAACATGCATACTATATATTATAACATACTTGGAATGCATGAAACATGCTTAGCCTATGGTGGGATTTTAAATCTATATGACATACTTTATGCATATACATTTTCTATTTAATTAAAACATGCATTCATAATGCATAATTCATTAAACACACTAAAGTGGATTGGTTTTGGCATTTTAAAGCAAGCAATTAACTAAATTATTACATTAATAATTAAAAATAACTTGAATCGCTCCTGAGGATCACGAGC
>NW_019272102.1:373083-409017 GCF_002738345.1 Cucurbita maxima | reverse complement strand
CCTTATTCTCTACTTCAAGTTCGAGTAAAGTTTGATGTGTAGTACTTCTCTATTCACAACCACACATACATACATGGACCCACTAAGTGAGCTCATTTACATACCCCTGGGTCTGACGGTAGGTTAGCATACACCCACATTGTCAGAAGCCACAAAGGGGAATGAGCATGTATAATATCATTGTGTACAAAATAAGTAAGTGTACACATGTGTACTAATCATAACAAGGAATTATCTCGATACATGTGACATGCAAAATACATGAGGCCTCACAGTTTCGAATCATGATATATAGTTATGATGCAAATCATACATTCATTCTTTTTATGACATAGTGTTCCTATGAGACATGCATACGTATACGGAACATATCTTTTATGGTTAATATGATATATACGGTTTCGAATTAACATTCATTCTTTTTATGACATAGTGTTCCTATGAGGCCTCACAGTTTCGAATCATGATATATACGATACATACATGTGCAAAATATGATATTATCAATTATCCTTACAAAGTAATTAATTTTTTTCTTATTAGTTCTCCTTTTCTATTCGAGGTACATACGTGTGCAAAATATGATATTATCAATTATCCTTACAAAGTAATTTTTATTTTTTTATTTTTTAAGTCTAACAAACTAATTTTTTTATAGTCTTACGGTCTTACCACCTAATTAATTGTAACATTCCACATTCCTAGAGAAGTGGACACCATAAAGTGGACAAAATTCCTAGTGGTCCTAAGATTCTAACAAACTAGTAACATGACAATCTTTAACAATTTCTCCCTTAAACTAATTGTAAGGTTGCCATCAGTTTACTCATGATACTACACACATACCCATTGACTCATGTAGTTTTATGAACGCGTCCAACTTCAGTAGTTTTTTCATCATATCTACAACTTGTTCCTGTGGGCATTGGACCAGAAGTGCTTTTCTTGTCATATATATCTCATGCATAATTACTGTCAGTATATGCTATCAACTTTCCATTACCTCTTTTTCGATAAAGAACTCCCAAATCAGACATTTCAAATTAAAGTTTTATAAAATTCTTGAACTTAACAAACATGCTCTCATCATTACCAGTAAAAATTAGATCATCAACATTATAGACTAACAATCAAAATTTTATCTCTATCTCTTGTTTGTATGAATGAAGTATGGTTACAATTGCACCTCTCAAATCTTTCTTCAACAAAATGTGTTTCAAGTCAACTAAATCATGCACGTAGGGCTTGTTTAAGGCCATATAATGTCTTCTTCAATTTATATACCTTGTATTCTTGACATTTTTTCTCATAACCTTGTGGTTGCTGATACACGTTCCAACTATTTCGAGCTGCTAAAGCAATTATCATTCAAATACTATCCCATCTAAGCAATAAAATCAATTCTAGAGTAGGCCACATAGATGCAACCTAGGCAATGATACCAAATTGATTAGGCAACCCTAATCCTCAACCCAACAATCCAAGTTTAGTTGAACAAAAAAACCCTTGAATCAAATAAATTAACAAATTCGTCCAAGCTTTTATTTTTGTATTTTTGTATTTTTTTTTTTTTTTGTAGGTTTTTGTCTTCTTGTTAGATATTCACCCACTATTCTCGAGTGACAAGTCATCTGATCTTTCAGGAGTCATATATGTCATATAGTCATATATTGCATATTTTCCAACTCACCTATTGCAACTTGAATCGATAGTAGGGGAAATGGTAAGAGCATAACTAAATTTGTATGCTTACAAGAGTTAAACTGCGTGGCACCAGCGGCCGGGAATAGCTTAGATAAGCTAAATAGGACACAACGTTAATAACTCAATTTTAAAAACTTCAAAGCACAACTATAATAACTCAATTTTCAAGGCTTCAAATCATTCTTCATGACATGACAAGACAAAGAAAAAATTTGATAAAAATTGGAACAAGTTTTGAAAATAAGGACAAAAACTCGTAACACCTAACTGACGTGACAAAGAAAAAATTGATAAAAATTTGAACGAGATTCGAAAACTAAGGACAACAACTCGTAACATATAAAACTAACGACTTGAGACGACCCTCCTTTGTGACCTTAACTAACAACTAGTGATCCCCCAAAAAGGAAAAGTAATATCGAGTGCATCTAAATAAGTAACCTACTTGTAGGCAGTAATCGAATCCTTGGTCGAGCGAGTTGCCACGGATTTTTCTCTAGGTTATAGAAAGTTCAGGTGTAGATTATATGTAACGACCCTAGTTTTCTAGGGACCTAGAGTCACTAGAATATGTATGATGTAACTACCTTATGCGAAAATATTTTTTACATTATGTTTTTGTATCGAAGGTACCAGAGAATGATTAAGACTATATAACAATGTTAGGAATCACGAACCTCCATAATTATATGACATTGTCCACTTTTGTTGAAGGGTTAAATTTTTCCACATACTAAAATGGAATGATTCACTACCATTGCTAAAAAGAGAGCTTGAACCTCCCCAACCTTATCGTTAACAATCATACGCTCTAACCAACTGAACTATTCCAACAAATTATAAGTATTAGCCTAGATAGCTACTTTGGCTCCTTACATGTCGTCGTCTACCTCACGGTTTTAAAATGCGTCTAATAGTGAGAGATTTCCACATGCTTATAAGAAATGTTTCATCCCCTATCCAGCCGATGTGGGATTTCACAATCCACCCCATTGTGTTCCCAACAACCTCGTTGGCACACCACCCGATGACCAGCTCTAATATATTTTGTTACAAACCAAGCACACCTCTATTAGATATTGAAGGTTTTGCCCTTGGAAGACCTTCCATGTACCATGATCACTCTATTTATAGAGTCATGTTTGCATGTTCATGCAAATTTGAGATCACCAAATTTTGACACTCAAAATTCCACTCAAATGTTTGGGATTATGTGGCAAGCATGCAAGTTTGACTTCACCAAATTTTTTACACTCAAAATTCCACTAAAATTTGTGGGGTTTATTTGGCAAGCATGCAAGTTTGGTTAAACCAAATTTTGACACCTCAAAATTTCACTAACTCAAACATGGATTTTTTTCATTAAATTAAGTCAAATTTTTATTCAACAATTAATTTGAATTATTAATTTCAAATTAAAGTAATATTAAATGATTAATTAAACTATTTAATTAATATTTAATATTAATTCAAATGTCAATCCCAATCAATTCCGACACATATTTGATTAAGATATTTAAATCTTATTTAAATATCTCAGATTCTCTCTTTTTGTTTAATTCGTAAATAAAACAAAAATGTGGTTAAATATATCGAATATATATAGTGCATATTCCCTAATTTGAATTCGAACACTTTGAACTCACTCGTCACACTGTTCTATGGTTTAGTCTGATATGAGCTAACAGAGAGACCTAATGGACCTATAGATCATGAGCTCCAACGATCCAAGATTAACCGGTTTAACTCATTAACCTTGTTAACTAACATTCGTTAACTACTAGGACACTCCACTATAGCCTAGTAGTTGCAGTCCCCTCACTATAGATATATTTCTGTCCATTTGATATAACCATGATTAGTAAGTTGATCCTTCACAGGTTGTTCGTAACTAGAGCTGGGTCAATTTACCATTTTACCCCTGAAGTTACTTCTTGTTCCTTATGTCTCACTGATCCTCTAATGAACAATTTGTTTGTGGTTTAACAAGTAAACTGAATCCCTCTCATGCCAATGAGAGGGTGGGGCCCCTTGTTCAAGACCTAGAGTCAGTGCTTAAGGGAACTACCTCTCTTCTATCCTTAAAAGTGGGTAGGAGTGAATTCCATCTTGCACCCCACGTCTCCAGCCATTCACCCAATCTTACCCCTGAAATGGGAGGCCTATTGAGTCGGCGAACTTGAGCCACTTTCACCTATGCAAATCTAAGGATAATTCCGAATAAACAGGAGTTCATGGTTAGCTCAGGATTAAAATCGAGTTACCTAGGTCATCGAATGAAAAGAAAATCAGTCTCAGCAGTAAGCGACATTATAAAGTGAGAGTGATTTTCTTCATGGTCCGATCTTATGCAATACTCATTGCATAGGACGCCCCCACTCACATGTCTCCACATGTACAATTTAGTGATCACATTGTTTATGTCATATACAAAAGTGGGCCGCATCCATATTGTCCCTATGATAAGGTACTCAGCCTTATCCCTGTACTATAGATCATTTTGACTATATACTTGAACTTGATCCACTCTTATGTCTCTACATATAGTTCAAGTAATCATACTATAGTTAGATTGTTCTTAGTTTATTTGATTTAGATTAATAATCGTAAAGTTCATTTTATTCAATAACAATCTTTACTGAATAAACAACAATAATAACTTTATTGAAAATAGAATATGTTTTTGTTTACAAACTATGAGTTTTAGGACATAAAACCCAACAAGAGTCTTAACCTACGTTCATGGCTTCATGAGTTCCAAGCGACGTAGTCTTAACCCGCATCTAAAGGCTTGCCCTCCGATACCGTCCGCTAACCTATGCCCAAGGCTTCATGCATTCCAAGCGGCATAGTCTGAAAACCAACATCCAAGACTTCTTAAGTTCCAGGAGATGTAGTCTAATCCTACATCAAGGGTTTGCCCTATGATACAGTCTGAACACCTAAGCTCAAGGCTTCATGCGTTCCAAGCAGCGTAGTCTAAGTCATGAGCACGTTGTACCATGAGAGGTCTTAGGAGTTTTTGATTCTTGGCTAGGGTAACTTACTATCTTCTTGTTCCATAGAATGGCACTTTCATAATTATCCATATCATCAGGGTAATTTGGTAATTTACAACTTTCAGAATATTTTATTATTATTTTTTATGCTAAATTCATAATTCTCCTAAAAAATTTTCATCTCTTGTTGGTCATTTATTGGTCCTTGAGCATCTTGAAATTCCCATTAGATAAGGAATTAAATATCCGAAAAGTTCCTTAAAAATTGAAAAGTGACCTTTTCGTCCTTTTCGCTTAGGCATTTATTCCCAATACTTCTCCAAAGGCCTTAGTCCTTAGAGTTACTCATTAGTGTTTAGAAATGACTTGCTTAAGACCCTTTTCCTAGCTTAATCCTCTTAATTTCTTTATTGGATCCCTTTGGTCTTACGTGGGTGGCTTTGCTTCATTTTTTTTGGGTGTTACACCTTCTTACCTCGATCGACCACCAACAAACAACTAAAAAAGAAACGTAAAAATTTAAAATAAACAGACGACTGGATTCCTTAGGATGACACCCTCTGTGATCTCATAGTTCTCGAGCAGCGCTTCTTATCTTGACCAATAGTCAACAAACAATTTAAAACTAAATGTAGAAATCCAAAATAAACAGACACGACTGGATGCCTTGGGACGATCCCCGCTGTTACTGCATAGTTCTCGAGCAATGCTTCTACAACACATGTTCATCGACAGCTCGATTCACATGAGTTACCACTAACATAGATATTTTGCTTTGAAACTCGGTCATACAAAAAAAAAAATTCATACATGACAAGTAAAACATGTGAATCAAGTATATTTTACAACACAAAATATCAAAGTAAGTTTTCAACAACAAAAGCACATGTACTTAAAACAGACTCAGAAAAGGGTTCCTTGTTGTCTCGAGTCTGCTGGTCTCATCCTCGATTGGCCTGCAACTTCTTATTTGGCCAAAAAAGTTAAAATAATCTTGATAAGTAATTAATTTACTTAATAAATAGCTAACTTGTCATTCACAAGTTTATTACTTATCATTCTAGTTGTTCTTAAGTTTTATTCTCAGTTAATTCCTAGTTTCTTTTACTTAGATCATTTGTAAGTTAGTAAGATATTTCAACTACCTCTCCTTAGGTTACTTCTATATGGTTATTTAGAATTTTAGGACTAGTATGTAAGACTCACTCTCAATCAATTACTATCCGTCTACTAATTTCTTTAGCAGCATGTAACATCATATATACCAAAGGATAGACTACAATACTCATATTTTAAATCTTCTGATAATTTGTTTTACGATAAATGGAAATGCAGCAAAAATGAGAATCAATATTTGGTTTACCATGGTTAGAAGAAATATCTCTCTGAAAGCACAAAATATTATGGACAAGGTCAACTAAATTGACAAGCATTGAAAGACCTTGATAGCATTTTCGACGCTTGCCTATTGTGTATGTATGTTACGTGACAAAATTTAGTGCATCTAGAGATATTTTTGCCCGCCATAATCTAGCTTTGAAGCCCCAAAGCCCCCGATCTCCCTTATATTTCTTCTTCCCCATTTGCTTCCCTACTCCTTCATTGGCACCCTCTTTCTTCCATTTTTTATGTTTTTCTCGCGGTGAATGGCTATCCATTTGCAACTTTTTGGGTTTTCTCTCTTTTTAAATATATTTTTGTTTCCTTTGTTCATAAATTATGTTATAAGTTTAGGTTCATTTTGATGGTGTTACTATAACACGTGCGGAAGCAATTTGGATCTTAGGCACTCTAAGTACATCAATTATAGTAAATTAGCTAGCATGTTCAAAAGCATTGAAACTTAATGAGTTTGAATACTGACCTTTTGTAGTTCAAATTCATTTTTCCAAATGAATGGTTTCGAACCACCACTAGTGTCTTTCCTACTATTCTCCGACCTTAGAACAGGATTGTGGAATCCGGTGAGTGATGAAACTTGATAGAAATTTAGTATAAGTAAAGAGAGAGTTTTGAGAGATTTTTTCAAAGTTTTTGAAGAAGAATTTCCATGTACATTGATCACTCTATTTATAGAGTCATATTTGCATGTTCATGCAAATTTGAGATTACCAAATTTTGGCACTCAAAATTCCACTCTAATTTGTGAGATTATGTGGCAAGCATGCAAGTTTGAGTTAACCAAATTTTGACACTCCAAATTCCACTCAAATTTGTGGGGTGTATCCCGAAAACATGCATGCTTGGTTAAACCAAGTTTTGACACTCAAAATTTCACTAAAATTTGTGGGATTATGTGGCAAACATGCAAGTTTGGTTAAACCATATATTGACCCTCAATATTCCATTAACTCAAACATGGATTTTTTCATTAGGTGGAGTGAACATTTTGACTTTCTTTATTTTAATTCAACAATTAATTTCAAATCAAAATAATATTAAATGATTAATTAAACAATTTAATTAATATTTAACATTAAATAAAATGTCAATTCCAATTAATTCCAACACATATTGATTATCTATCACTATTCATAATTAAAATATTTAAATCTTATTTAAATATCTCAAATTCTCTCTTTTTGTTCAATTCATAACTAAAAAAATGAGGTTAAATATATCGTATATATTTAGCGTGTATTCCGTAATTCTAATTCGAAACCTTCGAACTCACTCGTCACACTATTCTAAGGTTTAGTTCGATATGAGCTAGTAGAGGGACCTAATGAACCTACATCTCATGGGCTCCAACGATCCGAGATTAACCGGCTAAACTCATTAACCTTGTTAACGAACATTCGTTCACTACTAGGACACTCCATTGTAGCCTAGTTGTTGCACTCCCCTCACTATAGATATATTTCTGTCCATTTGATATAACCATAATTAGTAAGTCGATCCTTCACAGGTTGATCGTAACTAAAGCTGGGTCAATTTACAGTTTTACCCCTAAAGTTACTTTTTGTTCCTTAAGTCCCACGGATCCTCTAATGAACAATTGGTTTGTGGTTCAACCACCAAACCGAATCCCTCTCAGGCCAATGAGAGGGTGCGACTCCTTGTTCAAGACTTGGAGTCAGTACTTAAGGGAACAACCTCTCTACTATCCCTAAAAGTGGGTAGGTGTGAATTCCATCATACACCCTATGTCCTCAACTATTCACCAAGTCTTACCCTTAAAATGGGAGGCTTATTGAGTCGACGAACTCGGGCCACTCTCACCCATGCAAATCTAAGGATAATTTCGAATAAATAGAAGTTCATAGTTAGCTCAGGATTAAGATCGAGTTACCTAGGTCATAAATGAAAAAATCAGTCTCAATAGTAAACGACATTATAAAGTGAGAAAGGTTTTCTTCATGGTCCGATCTTATGCAATACTCATTGCATAGGACGCTCCCACTCACATGTCTCCAGATGTACAATTTAGTGATCACATTGTTTATATCATATACAAAAGTGGGTCGCATCCATAGTGTCCCCAAAATAAGGTACTCAGCCTTATCCCGGTACTATAAACCATTTTGACTATATACTTGAACTTGATCCACTCTTGTGTCTCTACATATAGTTCAAGTAATCATACTATAGCCAGAGTTTTCTTAGTTTATTGGATTTAGATTAATGATCGTAACATTCACTTTATTCAATAGCAATCTTTACTAAATAAACATCAATAATAACTTTATTGAAAACATAATATGTTTTTGTTTACAAACTATGAGTTTTAGGACATAAAACAACACATTTGGGGTATGCCCAAATAAAAAATAAGCTTCAATTTATGTTTAACACTCAGAGAGCAATATAGGTACTGTCAATATACTTCAAACACCTTAAAAGGGAAACCTAAAATCAATTAGGCTCAAAGTTGCATTTACATTTTATTTCAACGACCCGAAGCTACCCCTAAAAATTACTAAAACATTATAACTCAATTCAAGGGTTTTGATCCAATAGAAAAGGTTGGACCATAATATTACCTATGAAATCTAATCGAGAATGCTTGATTAAGACTAAGTAACAACGTTAGAAAACTCAAAGATACCCTGAAAATGAACTAAAAAATTATAATTCACTGAAAATTATTAAAACATTATAACTCAATTCAAGGGTTTTGATTCAATAGAAAATGATGGATAATCTTACCCATGAAATCTCATCAAGAATGCTTGATGATTAGAAATCACGAACCTCCATAATAGTATAATATTGTCCATGTTCAAAAATAAGTTCTAATTGTTTTACTTTTGGTTCTGTAAAAGGCAACACACCCTAGACATCACACCAATGAAAATAGTAATTCTTACGTATAACAATAAGCAGTTAGGATGGCCTATTGGCTTGTTGGATTCATTCCCCTTTCCACACCCTATTGGCTTGTTGAGTGGGCATCATTGTATTGTCTGAAATGATTCTCACATAGGCTTGTAGTGGGATTTATTTGAGTTATTGGTGCTACTGAAGGTGCGCAGCCTAAGGTAGCACAACTTAAGGTGCGTCCGCCCTAGTCACTAAACCTTCACGAGGTGGGCTTCTTCACCTCCACCTTTTCCTCTACCTCTAATACAGGGTAATCTCCTTCCTCGTCGTTCTTTTTAGTGTCCTTTATGTGGCATGATGCTAAAACCAATATATAATTTCTTAAGTCTATATCTCTCTAACATAAATTGCATCATATCACGTATAATCACAACATATAATTTAGTAAACATGACATATTCATAAAAGTACAACTAGGTAGAACATAATGCTTCCATAAATCATATAGTTAGAGCTTCATATATTTGATACTAAATTACATTCAATATTAGAAAAAAAAGTACATGCAAATTAAAGACATTTCTTTATCTTATCTTATACCAGACATACCTGTTGGTGCTAGGACATCGATGGTGAAATCATGGAACGTGGCAAGCCTATCTCGTAGGCAAGTCTACCGAATCTATAACCTAGAGTTCTGATACCAACGGTAACGACCCTAGATTTCTATTAGCCTATAGTTGCCACCGTCATCATATCCTATGCTCTTATACGAAATTAAGCATTTAAACTTCATCTTAAAATAGTGTCATGGACTTACTCATTTGAAAGCATCTTTAAAACAACATAAAGAAATAGTAACTAAAACCATTAAAACATCAAAGTAAAAATGCCCTATACTAACCTATGCCTAAGAAAATTAAATACAACTATTCTATGCACGTGTCATTATCTCTATTTGTGATGTCCTCGTCAGTTGTATAGGGGTTTCCTTTTATCCCACTTGTGATGTCCTTGTCCATTACACATCACCATCAACCGAACAATTCTAAAACGAGTCTACTAGGGAGAGGTTTCTACCTCCTTATAAGGAATGTTTCATTCCCCTTCCAAAGGCTAAAAAATATTGTCCACTATTTTATTAAGAGGATATTTTGGAGATATATTAGTTAGAATATATGTGAGATATTTAGGGAGTTGTTAGTATAAATTTCATTAATCGTGTATTTTATTAATTTACAAGATTTAGTTAGTTATATATTTTTTTTCTATTTTTAGGCATTAGTTGATAGTTTGTATCTATTTAAACGTGGTAAACGTGAATGAAGATCATACACTTTTCCAATTTTATTTTCTATTTCTATTTCTTAACATGGTATCAGAGCATCGATCGTGGTGTTCTTAAATATCAAAATTTCCTTTATGGCGGAATCAGCCAAATCCAGCTTTAAAATTTCGGATGTTGATTTAACACATCCTTACTATATGCATCACTCTAATCAGCCAGGATATTCACTTGTTCCAATCAAATTAAATGGAGAAAATTACCAATCCTGGAGTAAATCAGTTATGCATGCTCTTATTGCCAAGAAGAAAATTGGCTTCATTGATGGCACAATTGAGGAACCGCCCCAAGATGCAAATTCAACCGAATTCGAACTCTGGAATCAGTGCAACAGTATGATAATATCTTGGTTAACTCATTCTGTTGAAGTAGATATCGCTAAAAGCATTATTCACGCCAAGACAGCTCATCAAGTGTGGGTTGATCTTCGCGATTAATTCTCACAAAAGAATGCTCCAGCAATTTTTCAAATACAAAACTCGATAGCAACGATGTCACAAGGAACCATGGCACTGTCAACATATTTCACCAAGCTCAAAGCACTCTGGGATGAACTGGAAGCGTACCGCACACTATTTACGTGTAATCAACGTCAAATACATATTGATCAACGTGAAGAAGAAAAGTTGATGCAATTGCTCATGGGGCTCAATGAGTCTTATAAAACGGTGAGATCTAACATATTGATGATGTCTCCATTATCTAATGTGAGGCAACCTTATTCATTACTTGTACAAGAAGAGATGCAGCAACAGGTAACCTCTGAACCTACTGAGAATTTCTCGATTGCATCAGCAGTGTAGAAGAAAACAACATATTCAAAATTCGCCAAGGACAAATCGTGTGAACACTGCAATAAAAGTGGTCATACAATCAATGAGTGTCGAATTCTTAAGTTTCATTGTAAGTTTTGTGATAGAAGGGGACATACAGAAGATCGGTGTCGACAGAAAAATAATTCTACAAGGACAAGACAAGTCAATCAACACAATCATCGTGGATACCGATCATCTGCAAATATGGTCGATGTTTCACAGTTGAATACAGAAGAGCAGTCACCTAATTCCATTCCAAATTTTTCTTCTGAGCAATTACGACAGATATCCAAGCCTTATCTGCAATCAATCAAAACCCTTCTGGTAATTCTGACAATCACATCAATGTTGCAGGTTTGTTTCCCATATCTACATTATCTGTTAACTCTGCGAGTTCTAATTCATGGATTCTCGATAGTGAAGCTACGGATCATATAGTATCAAAATCTTCTGTTATGACTGATCCAAAGGCTGCCATCATGTCTACAATAAATTTGCCTAATGGAGAGACAGCACGTGTGTCACATACTGGCAATATTTTTCATAGCCCTAACCTTAAGTTAAACAACGTTTTATGTGTGCCTTCATTCAATTTAAACCTAATGTCGATCAGCAAACTTACCAATAACTTGAAATGTTATGTCACCTTCTATCCTGATTCTTGTGTTATGCAGGACTTGGCTATGAGGAAGATGATTGGCTAGGGTAAACAATTTGGAGGTCTCTATCATATTTCTTCATCTCCAATCAAATCTTCAGCTCATCAAGTATCTCAGTCATCTAATTTGTGGCATTTATGTCTAGGTCATCCTTNTCTCAGTCATCTGATTTGTGGCATTTATGTCTAGGTCATCCTTCTTTTTCTCGTTTTAAATTTCTAGTCGATCAATTGCATCTTAATAATGCGAGTTATTCTCATAATTGTAGTATCTGCCCGTTAGCAAAACAAACTAGTTTGTCTTTCCCAAGAAGTTCAATAACAACCCATTTTGTCTTTGATCTAATACATTGTGATGTTTGGGGACCACATAAAATTCCTACTCATTTTGGTTTGAGTTTTTTTCTCACTATTGCTGATGATTTTACTCGATGTACTTGGGTTTTTCTAATGCAACATAAGTGAGAAGTACATCATTTGTTAATGAACTTTGTTAAATTTGTTCAAACTCAATTTCATACTACTATCAAGATAGTTCGATCAGACAATGGGACTGAGTTCCTATCTTTGCAACCATTCTTTACTTCTTGTGGTATTGAATTTCAGCGCACTTGTGTCTATACTCCACAAAAAAATGGAGTCGTAGAACGTAAGCATCGCCATATCCTAAATGTAGCTAGGTCTCTTCTTTTTCAGTCACAGGTTCCACTTAATTTTTGGGAAGAGTGCATTTTAACGGTTGTTTATCTTATAAATAGAACGCCATCACCAGTGTTATCTAACAAGACACCCTTTGAAGCACTCTACAAACGATCACCTACATTTCATCATCTGAAAGTTTTTTTGTTGTAAATGTTATGCAACTATCGTACATCCTAAGCAAAAATTTGATCCTCAGGCAATTCATTGTGTTTTCGTAGGATATCCTTGTGGTCATAAAGATTACAAATTGTATGACATGCAATCTCACAAATTCTTTATCAGCCGTGATGTTAAATTTTGTGAAGATGGTATTCCTTTTTCATCAGCTTCACAAACTTCGACATTAGCTTCTTCAACTCCTGTTGTTCCACTTCATGATCCATCCTACTTAAGCATCCATCCTCCACCTTCCATTCCTCTTTCACCTCCTATCCCTTCACTTACTACTTCGTCGTCTTCTCCACCTTCTCCAGATTTGCCCACTGATTCCAATCCTATCCCGCCTGATACATCAGCTCCACTCCGACGTTCTACTCGCACTAAACAGCCTCCAGCTTGGCATAAGGGTTATGAGATGTCTTCTGGAGCCAATCATTTAACCTCTAGCTCAAGTCCCGACACTGGCACCAGGTATCCCCTTCATCATTACCTTTTATTCTCTCGTTTTTCTCCTACTCAACGTGCTTTTCTAGCTCTTATTACATCCCAAACAGAACCTAAAACCTATGACGAGGCAGTTGGCGACCCTGTATGGTAGCAGGCTATGAAAGATGAAATTGCAGCTTTGAAACGTAATCATACATGGTCTCTCGTTCCTCTACCACCTGGTCATAAAGCTATTGGTTGTCGCTGGGTGTACAAAATTAAATACAACTTTGATGGTTCTGTTGAACGTCATAAAGCTCGTCTTGTAGCAAAGGGATACACTCAGGTTGAAGGTATTGATTACACAAAAACATTTTCCCCTACAGCGAAACTTACTACACTTCGTTGCTTACTCACTATTGCTGCTGCTCGAAAATGGTTCACCCATCAGTTGGATGTTCAAAATGTCTTTCTCCATGGTAATCTAGACGAGGAAGTTTATATGTCTTTACCACCAGGTCTTCGCCGACAGGGGGAGAATACAGTATGTCGGCTCCATAAATTTCTTTATGGATTAAAACAGGCTTCTCGCAATTGGTTCTCTATATTTTCTACAACTATACAAAATGCAGGCTACACTCAGTCCCAAGTAGACTAGTCTTTGTTTACCAAGAGTAAAGGTACTTCTTTCAATCTATGTTGATGATATTCTGTTGACAGGCAATGATCTCAAAGAAATGCAATATCTCAAGACTAGTTTACTCCAGAAATTTCTTATCAAAGATTTAGGAAATTTGAAATATTTTCTAGGCATTGAATTTTCTCGGTCTAGAAAAGAAATTTTTATGTCTCAAAGAAAGTATGCTCTAGACATCCTTCAAGACACAGGCCTTACACGAGCACGTCCAGACAAATTTCCTATGGAGCAAAATCTGAAACTTTCTTTAACTGAAGGAGAGAAATTGAATGATCCAAGTAAATACAGACGGTTGATTGGCAGATTAATATATTTGACTGTCATTAGGCCTGACATAGCTTATTCAGTTCGTATGCTTAGCCAATTTATGCATGAACCAAGAAAACCACATTGGGAGGCAGCTCTTCGAGTTCTGAGGTACATCAAAGGCACTCCTGGTCAAGGACTCCTACTACCATCTGAAAACAATTTAAGATTACAAGCATATTGCGATTCTGACTGGGGTGGTTGTCGAACTTCCAGACGGTCTATTTCTGGGTTCTGCATTTCCTTGGAAATTCAATTATTTCTTGGAAGTCTAAAAAGCAGACTAATGTGTCCAGATCATCAGCAGAAGCCGAGTATCGAGCTATGGCAAATACTTGTTTAGAGTTAACTTGGTTAAGATACATTCTTCAAGACTTGAATGTTCCACTGTCCGAACCAGCATTATTATATTGTGATAATCAAGCAGCAATACATATAGCAGCCAATCCATTTTTTCACGAACGTACGAAACACATTGAAATAGATTGTCATATAGTTCGAGAAAAGTTTAAAGCTCTGGGAAGACAGCAATTTGACCTTTTGAAGGACAAGTTGGGTGTGATCGACATACACTCTTCAACTTGAGGGGGAGTATTAAGAGGATATTTTGGAGATATATTAGTTAGAATATATGTGACAGCAATTTGATCTTTTGAAGGACAAGTTGGGTGTGATCGACATACACTCTTCAACTTGAGGGGGAGTATTAAGAGGATATTTTGGAGATATATTAGTTAGAATATATGTGAGATATTTAGGGAGTTCTTAGTATAAATTTGATTAATCGTGTATTTTATAATATTTACAAGATTTAGTTAGTTATATATATTTTTTCTATTTTTAAGTATTAGTTGATAGTTTGTATCTATTTCAACGTGGTAAACCTGAATGAAGATCATACACTTTTCCAATTCTATTTTCTATTTCTATTTCTTAACATATTTCTTATTATATCGCGGTTAGCACAATTTTAAATCACGTCTACTAGAGATATGTTTAAAGACTCTTATAAGTTGTACTTCATTCTCCTCTCCAACCAATGCGGGATCGAGGGTGTGCGTTCAGATCCCACTTCTGACAACTCAAATAAAGGTAAAATAAAAATACATTAGCTTATCATTATTGAAATCAATTGAACACATTAGAGATTTAAAATGGCCACGACATGGTTTTCCAAGCTTCTACAAAAGTTAGTATTGTTCAAGTTTACTCTTACGCTCGAATCTCAAGGACACTCTGATTTTTTGTACTACCTAAGTGCATAGCAAATGATGAGTTGTGAGCCTTTGTCAATATCTCGTTTCTTAATTCCCCCACCATTGGAATACATAACCTCCTTAATTCCTTCATTACTGGAATACATTGGCGTCCTTGACATAACTGTCCTTCATCTTAGGATTTAGAGAAACTGTCCACTGGGTCCTCTATTCACTGACTCATAATGACCTATATTAAAAAAAATCAGATTCGGAAAGGTCAAAAATGTAAAGGTTTGTGTTAAAAATGTCAAATCGAGCCAAATATATCGTTTTTTAGCCTAGAATTATGAGAAGCTGAGCCGAAGGGGCTGGTGTATGCAGTAGTGACCTTGTTGTTGAGGGATATTCACACATGAGCAGGTCACGAAGTGGGTCGAGGCACAAGTCTTGAATGTTCATGTGGGCACACAGGTTTGTGTAGTGGATAATTGGTTGGGTCGTGTTCAGCGTATTTTTTGGTTTGAATGTGGGTTTTTGGGCCAAGCACAAAGGAACCAGACTATTGGACTAGTTGCTAGTGAGTATCTGATTGCATTGTTGGGCTGAAGCTTTGTATTTTATGTTACTAGATCAAACTAGGTATGGGGTTGCTTGGCTATAATGAGGTTGCAGGTATTCGAGTTTGGGTCCGACTAGGTGGACTTCATCTTATCGACACCTCACCTCGATTAGGGTTTCCTGTGGGTTTTGGGTTGTGAGTTGGATCTCGGGTCGGACTTCGTCTCCCTCACCCCGATTACTAGAGAATTTTTCGGTGACTCTCTCTCTCTCCTCAGTCACGCCATTTCGACGTCCTTTTTCCTCCTCTTTCCTCCATTTTTGAGTCTCCTTCTCCCCCTAATCCCGTTTATGGTGGTTGTTTGGTTCGTAAGGGCCTAAACTCTCAAATCTTAGAGGGTTCGAAAATCCAACGTTCTGACTTCCTTAACCAATCTCGAGCCTAAAATTTTATTCGACTTTGCTCCATGACTTCTGTTTGGCACTTTCGACTAAGGATACCAGTTTTTAACCCTGTTTGACATTTTTAGACCCAATCCTACAATTGGTTACTTTCTTGAAGTCTATTTTGATATTTCCAAAAGATTTTGAGATGAGTACGATCATTGTTTCAAATAACTAAAATATTATAAGAAAAATTATAGGTTTACTTACCCATAGTAGCTAAACGTGGTCGTTTGATCTGTGCTAATTCAGTGTGCTAACGAATAGTAGGTTAGCTTTGGTGGGTTTAGTTTTAACTTGGAGGTTAGTGAGAAGGAAAAACATTAAGGATACGGAGAAGGTGTCCGAAAGAGGAGAGAGTTTTGATACAATTTGGATTGGGAAAAGTAGAATGTCTTCTACTTTAATGGTGAGAATACGACCAGCTCTTGAAAATAGTCACCTCTTCCTTGGTTCTTTTTCTTCTTAATTGTTAGGACGTTTTCTTCATTGTGTGGAATGTGTAATGAGAGAAAGAACGTTAAAACAAACGATATAATCGGTAGAATTTTTTACTCTTGAAGTGTAAAGTTGTCGAAACGATTCTTTTATTAACTTCTCTGGGTCGTATTAAAAGAGAAATAAATACTACTGTTGATGATCTCATGGATAAACATCGAGACCAAAGATTAAGAGTTATTGGGCTCTCGATCATGGCTACAACAAGCTTGGGTACCATATTTAAGAATGGTAGGATATCAAATCAAAGCGAAGCCCTTATAATGAACTTAATATTGTACGAGCCAATTTGCAACATATGAATGATTAAAATGCTAAATTTTTTTATTGATCACATTGGGTCAAAATTTTAGAGAAAGGTAAAAAAATGTATTTGATTTTGAATTTTTTTTTTCAAAAGCTTTGAAAATTTTAATGTGATAGTGAATATAAGTAAAAATGTTGATTAGTTTAATGTGTTAGGTTTTAATTAAAATGCAATCACATACAATCGTGGTGCGACCTATCTTTTCATAAGACATCATGACTTTATTCTCTACTTCAAGTTTGAGTAAAGTTTAATGTGTAGTACTTCTCTATTCACACCACATATACATACATGGACCCACTAAGTGAGCTCATATACATACCACTGGGTCTGACTGTAGGTTAGTGTACACCCACATTGTCGGAAGCCACAAAGGCAAATGAGCATGCATAATATCATCGTGTACAAAATAAGGAAGTGTACACATGTGTACTAATCATAACAACTAAGTATCTCGATACATGTGACATGCAAAATGCATGAGGTCTCACAGTTTCGAATTATGATATATAATTATGATGCAAATCATACATCCATTCTTTTTATGACATAGTGTTCCTATGAGACATGCATACGTATACGAAACATATCTTTTATGGTTAATCTACATGGCTTGTCAATGTCTCATAGGCATAGTGTGAACATGTTAACATAATATGCATGGTGTAATATATAGAGGTTTATGCATTACATATCATCCATATCATAACGTAGATTCATAGCAAAGTATAATTCACATCATAATATAAAGTGTCACATAGAACAACACATATTAACAAGGACTACAAGACACTTGTCATTCATACAACATAAAAGTAATCCAACATGGCCCATAAGCATCAATAGTTCTAATTTTGTGTTCAAGATGTGTGACTAAACTGAAACTATCAAACTAAAACTTACATTATGTAATAACTTCAACTAAAACTTACATTCCATTATGTAATAATATATGTGCAAAATATGATATTATCAACTTACAAACTAATTAATTTAGTGGTTCTAAGATTCTAACAAACTCGTAGCATTCCACATTCCTAGATGTCCAAAGTTCATGTTTATCTTCTCTTATTAATTTTCTTTTTCTATTCAAGGTACATATGTGCAAAATATGTTATTATCAACTTACAAACTAATTAATTTAGTGATCTAAGATTCTAATAAACTCGTAACATTCCACATTCCTAGAGAAGTGGACACCATAAGTTCCTAATGGTCCTAACATTATTAGAGGAGTGATCATCCTAAAGAAATGGTAGCCATTTCAACCCTAGAGAAAAGGTCTAGTATAACAATCTTTAACAATTTCTCCCTTAAACTGATTGCAAGGTTGCCTTCAGTTTACTCGTGGTACTACACACATACCCATTGACTCATGTAGTTTTATGAACGCGTCCAACTTTAGTAGTTTTGTCATAATATCTACAACTTGTTCTTGTGTGACACAATGCTTCAGCTCAATAACTCCATCTCTGGTCAAATCACGCAAGAAATGAAACCAAACATCAATGTGTTTACTACGTCCATGCACGATTGGATTCGTGGATAGCTTAATAGTGTAACTGTTATCAAATAACATAGTTTTTCATAAACTCTCCTCATCCACACCCCATGACAAGCACAAGAGGCGGCTGCCACAGATTCTGCTTCAGTAGTAACAAATTAACTACAAGTTATTTTTTTGAGACCAAGACACAACTCCATCACTGAGTAAGAACACATAACTAGAAGTGTTTTTCCTGCCTTATATATTTCCTTCATAATCACTGTCAGTATATGCTATCAACTCTCCATTACCCCTTTTCCAATAAAAAACTCTCAAATTTACAGTACCTTTTAAGTATCTCAACACTCTTTTTGTAGCTTGCAAATGCAACTCTGTTGAATTTGCCATAAATTTACTAATGAGAGACACTACATACATTAAATCCAACCTTGTTGCTATTAGATACATTAAATTCATCCTTTGTTAGTCTAACCGCGGGAACAACATGGTTTTTCAAACTATTAGTCCAAAACTTCTTTTGCATACTTTCTCTAACTAATATAAATGTCTTCAAGATTTTGTAAAATCTCTACACCTAGAAAATATTTCTTTTTTCCCAAATCTGTCAATTCAAATTGAAGTTTCATAAAATTCTTGAACTTAACAAACATGCTCTCATCATTACTAGTAAAAACTAGATCGTCAACATATAGACTAAAAATCAAAATTTTACCTCTATCTCCTGTTTGTATGAATAAAGTAAGGTCACAGTTGCACCTCTCAAATCCTTCTTTGATAAAGTGTTCTTAAAGTCAACTAAATCATGCACGTAGGACTTCTTTAAGACCATATATTGTCTTCTTCAATTTGTATACCTTGTATTCTTGACTTTTTTTCTCATAACCTTGTGGTTGCTCGAAAGACGGCTTCTTTTAACTCTCCATAAAAGAAAGCATTTTTCACGTCAAGCTGATACACATTCCAACTATTCCGAGCTATTAAAGCAATTATCATTCGAATACTATCCCACCTAGCCACAGGTGCAAATGCCTTGGTATAGTCTATACTATGTTGTCGTGCATAACTTTTTGCTACAAACGTAGCCTTATACTGTCAACTTCCCCATTTTCGTTGAGTTGGATTTTGAAAACCCACTTTACTCCAATCTTCTTCATTCCTCTAGGAAAATCTGTCAACTCCCAAGTCTCATTTCGTTCGATGGCTTCTATCTCCAAGTCCATTGTAGCTCATCATTTTGAACTTTGAACAGCTTCTTCAAAGGTAGTCGAATCTGTAGTTGAGGATAATAGAACTAAATTTTTGTGCTCAGCTTCTTCAGAAAATTCTCCCTTGCTCACATAATCTCCATCCATAATGGTGCTCCTTTATTCCTCACTTTGGGTGTGCTTTCTTCAGATGTTGAAAAATTTGATTTAGATGGCTCATTGGAAGATATATTAGCTTCCCCTTCTTTTTCTTCTACTATCACCTCCTCTTCAGATTCTTCCCCACTTTGATCATGTTCGCTTCCTTCTATATTACTATTTTTCCAATCGTGGGTATCAAGTCTAACTTCTTCGTTATTTTTACCCCAATTCCAACATTTGTTTTCTTCAAAAATCACCTCTCTACTTGCAATTATCTTCTTGGCCATGAATTTACAAATGAGAGACACTGCATACAATAAATCCAACCTTGTTGCAATTAGATACATTAAATTCATCCGGTGTGAGTCTAACCGCAGGAACAACATGGTTTTTCAAACTATTAGTCCAAAACATCTTTTGCATACTTTCTCTAACTAATATAAATGTCTTCCAGATTTTCTAAAATCTCTACCCCTAGAAAATATTTCATTTTTTCCCAAATTTGTCATTTCAAATTGAAGTTTCATAAAATTCTTGAACTTAACAAACATGCTCTCATCATTACTAGTAAAAACTAGATCGTCAACATATAGTCTAACAATCAAAATTTTACCTCTATCTCCTGTTTGTATGAATAAATTAAGGTCACAGTTGCACCTCTCAAATCCTTCTTCGATAAATTGTTCTTAAAGTCGACTAAATCATGCACGTAGGGCTTCTTTAAGACCATATAATGTCTTCATCAATTTGTATACCTTGTATTCTTGACATTTTTTCTCATAACCTTGTGGTTGCTCGAAAGTTGGCTTCTTTTAACTCTCCATAAAAGAAAGCCCTTTTCACGTCAAGCTGATATGTGTTCCCACTATTCCGGGCTGCTAAAGCAATTATCATTCGAATACAATCCCACCTAGCCACAGTGCAAATGCCTTGGAATAGTCTATACCATGTTGTCGTGCATAACTTTTTGCTACAAACGTAGCCTTATACTGTCAACTTCCCCATTTTCGTTGAGTTTGATTTTGAAAACCCACTTTACTCCAATCTTCTTCATTCCTCTAGGAAAATCTGTCAACTCCCAAGTCTCATTTCGTTCGATGGCTTCTATCTCCAAGTCAATTGTAACTCACCATTTTGAACTTTGAACAGCTTCTTCAAAGGTAGTCGAATCTGTAGTTGAGGTTAATAGAACTAAATTGTCGGGCTCAGCTTCTTCAGAAAATTCTCCCTTGCTCGCATAATCTCCATCTATAATGGTGCTCTTCTATTCCTCACTTCGGGTGTGCTTTCTTCAGATGTTGAAAAATTTAATTTAGATGGCTCATTGGAAGATATATTAGCTTCCCCTTCTTCTTCGTCTACTATCACCTCCTCTTCAGATTCTTCCTCACTTTGATCATGTTCGCTTCCTTCTATATTACTATCTTTCCATTCGTGGGTATCAAGTCTAACTTCTTTGTTATTTTTACCCCAATTCCAACATTTGTTTTCTTCAAAAATCACCTCTCTGCTTGCAATTATCTTCTTGGACACTAAATCATAGAGTCTATATGTTTTAGACTCTTCACTCATCCCTAGTAGCACACACTGAAATTTTTTTATCATCTAACTTCTTTTTCTTATCGTCTGATACATGAACACGGTCAATGTATCCAAAAACTCAAAAATAATTTGTATTAGGTTTTGTGCCACTCCAAGCCTCCTCTGAAGTCATATTTTTCACTACCACTGTAAGACTTCTATTGAGCATGTGCAATGTCCAGTTTACTGCTTCTGGCCACAAATTCTTTGGAACTTTTTCTCTGATAATATACTTCTAATCATGTTCATGATTGTTCTATTCTTGCGCTCTCCAAGCCTCCTCATGAGTGTAGCTGCAGTTTTCTACTGATACCATTAATTTTGCAAAAACTATTGAACTCGTGAGAGGTGTACTCTCCATCTCTATCTATGGGTAGACAACGAACAAAATCTCCAATCTCTTTATCAACAAGATTTTTTTCAGCAAGAAAATATATTCACACATTGCGACGGTAATCATCAATAAAACTTATAAAATACCTCTTATTATTGTTGGAAATAGTTTTGATGGATTCACAGACGTCTGCATGTACCAGCTACAGCCTTTGTCTTGTTCTCCATAAACTTCTCTTTGGAAATGCATCCCTATGTTGCTTTCCCACCATGCAATCAATGCATATTTTAGACGATGTTTTCAACTGGGGTAACTCTCTAACCATTTGTTTATGTTGCAATGTTCTCAAACCTTTGAAACATAGATGCCCATATCTGCGGTGCCAAATATGAATGTTGTCTTCTATAATTGTTTGAAAGCAAGTGGCGGTTTGCCACATGAGTCTTGCAAGTAATATGAACATTTTATTTGCAGACATTGTTGTTTGCAGAATAAGTCCCTTATTGGGAAGATAGAATTTGCATCTCCATGCTATATAAAAATAGATACCCCTCTTTGTTGCAATTATCCAAGACTTAATAGATTGTTTTTAAACTTGGGTATATAAAAACCATCAGTGATTACCTTAACGCCAACAATTTGCAATCTAATGTTATCTTTTCCTAACACTGCCATCTTGAAATTATTTCAAGCTTCACAGATTGTCGGAACTCCTTGTCAAAATCTGAGAACCATTCCTTGTTTGAACACAAATGATTGCTACACCTCGAATCAAGGAACCAAACATCTTCCCTCCTAAATTGATTGAGCTCAACATAGGATATCAGCAACATTTCTCTTCATCCCCAAGTTCATTATAATTGGCTTCTTTTTCCAATTGAGGACACTCATATCTAAAGTGTTCTAACTGATGACATTTATAACACTCAACTGTAATTTTGTTGAATGAATGTCTACATCTTCCTTTTCCTCTACCTCTTCCTTGAAAAGCTTCGTGAGCTCGATCACCTCCTCTTCCATCGAATCTATAATCGTATGTCACCTTTAGTTCTTGTTCATCACTTACTCATTCATCGATTGTTAAAGTGTCTAAGTTATTAGACTCTTCAATAAAACATATAATATAGTCAAATCTTGAGGTGATTGATCTTAAGATTTTTTCAATAATCACTATTTGTTTCATGTTTCGCTATGAATTTTCATCTTGTTTACAATGGTGAGACTTCAAGCAAAATATGCACAAACACTCTCACCTTCTTTCATCTGTAAGACTTCAAACTTTTTCGTAAGAGCTTAGAGTTGTGCTCTTTTGACTCTTGTGGAACCCTGATACTTCTACTTCATAGAGTCCCAAATTTGTTTTGCAGCATCTCTATTAAGATCGTTCCCATAGTAGTTCGATCAATGGCTTAGAACAAAATAATTCTTGACCTTCAAGTCTTTCAACTCAGGGTATGCAATTGTGTTTGTTGTGCTTCGATAATCTCTTCTCCTTTGGCTACGACAGGGATTCCGGTCTCCACCAAGGACCAATATTCCTTTCAACGAAGAAAGTTTCCATAAGCATAAGACCAATGATCATAGTGGCCATCAAACTTAGGAATTGTTGGTAGAACGAAATTGGTTTCAGCTGCCATATTTTGAATCTCTTTCAACTCACTATTCAAGAAAAAAGGCTGCAGTTTCTTCTTCTCACAATTCCCTTCCAGGCGATCGGAAAATAAAGAAATAGTTAATATATTCAAGATAATTACGTATTTACAAAATACCGTCTCAATTCATCCTATTTCATCAGATCCGGGATGTGATATGGTTCCGAAGGATGAACTAGATATGAACAGTTCCAATAAGATTTCATTCTTGAACAAAAATCCATTTATTTATTTATTTCATCTATTCCATGACCGGAACAGGAGGGGATACACGTTACACCACGATTTTGAATCAGAAGAGAGATTTCAAGAAATGGAAGATCTATTCACTCTATCAATAACCGAGCCGGATCTGGTGTATCATAAGGGATTTGCCTTTTCTATTGATTCCTACGGATTGGATCAAAAACAATTCTTGAATTAGGTCTTGCATTGTAGCTTTGATACCAAATGTTGTATACACACAAACTAAAACTCTGAAATCAATTGTGTTATCAAACAAATCAACTTGGACTTTTATAGGCTTACAAACTAACAAATTTAGGAAGAATAAAATTAGCAACTCAAAAAATAAGAAATTCAAACCCCCACTAATAAATTAATTTAGTTGTCCTCACATTCCTACAAATGTACATCCTAATTAAATGGTAGCTACTTCAACCCTAAAGAAAAGGTCTAGTATGACCATTTTTAATAATCTACATTTTGACAAACTAACAAATTTTGACAATCTATATTTTATTTACATGTCCTTAGAATGCGAGTTGAGATTCTCAACCTAACTCACATTGGAGAATAACTTTCGTTGTTTTTTCTTTTCTCACTATTAACTTTGTATTTATTAGAGATTGTATTAACAAGTTGAGAATGACCCCACTAAGTAACTGTTTGGATCTAAATAGTCATTGATATATTAATAAGTAGCACATGGATTTCATTATTGTCTTCTTTTTATTAAAATAGGGTAAACACAAATAATTTGATTTTTTTACTTCCAAATGTTACCTAGAATATTCAAATAAACTGTTAAAAAATATGGATAGGGAAAAACTTATTAAATAAGTATCTTTTTCTAACGTTAAATTTGTTTCAAAATAACCTTTTTGTGAACTCTATTAAAGTGAGATGAAAATTAGTGAAGAAGAATGGTTGAATAATTATACAAGAAGAATGGTTGAATAATTATACAAATGTTCTAATAAATTAATTGATTTTATTCCGTTGAAACCCTATCAAATACAAAACTAAAAACAAAGACAAATCATTTTCAAAATTTAGAGATCTATAAGAAACAAATAAGATACTATTATTCTTTTTAAAGTTCATAGATTTATGACGAACAAATCTTGAAAAATTTGTGGTCCCATGGTCTAGTGGTTAGGACATTGGACTTTGAATCCAGTAACCCGAGTTCAAATCTCGGTGGGACCTTTGCTATATTTCTCTACTCAAAAGTAAAAGTCACATGCATAATAGATATAAAATCAAAACTTTGATTACTAAATATAAAACTCAACTTTACATTTATTAAAGAAATTGATTTTAATGTGTTAGAAACTCTATTAGATATATATAAAGTATTTATGTAATATAAAACTCAACTTTACCTTTATTAAAGTAATTGATTTTAATGTGTTGAAACTCTATTAGATATATATAAAGTAATTAACTTGACATATTATATATTGTTTAGAGATGATATAAAGTTGAAAGTGTATAAAAATATTATCTATTTTTTCAATTTTAGAAATTTATAAGACACAAATTTTATGAAGATGTATGGTCCCATGGTCTTTCGATACAAAAATGAATTTGATCCTTATTAAAAAAAGCTGAATTTTGTTTCCTTAGGTAACCTTATCTATGACGTATTAACTCCCAATTTCTTCATTAAAAGCCCTCAACTTAATCTTCTAAAGCTAAAGAAAGGCTCAATTTTGAAGAAAATGGATTGTAAGTAAGACTTTGATCCTTACTCCCAAATTTTAAACGAAAATAATTTTCTTCAATTTGACTTACTAAGTCTTGTTTGAAGGGGTTAATATAACACATGCGGAAGCAATTTGGATCTTAGGCACTTTTATAGTAAATAACTAGCATGTTCATAAGTATTAAAACTTAATGAGTTTGAATACTAACCTTTTCTAGTTTAAATTCCTCTTTCCTCACGAACCGGTTTCGAACCACCACTAGTGTCTTCTCCACTATTCTCCGGCCTTAGAACGGGATTGTGGAATCCGGTGAACGACTTAAACTTGGGAGGAATTTTGTATATATGAAGAGAGTGTTTGTGAGAGGTTATTCTCAAGGTTTTTCACCAACAAGAAGACCTTTCATGTATTATGATCACTCTATTTATAGAGTCATGTTTGCGTGTTCATGCAAATTTGAGATCACCAAATTTTGACACTCAAAATTTCACTCAAATGTTTTGGATTATGTGGCAAACATGCATGCTTGAGTTAACCAAATTTTGACACTTAAAATTCCACTCTAATTTGTGGGGTTTATTTGGCAAGTATGCAAGTTTGGTTAAACCAAATTTTGACACCTCAAAATTTCACTAGCATGGATTTTTCCATAAAATGAAGTCAACAGGTTGACTTTCTTCATTTTGATTCAACAATCAATTTGAATTATTAATTTCAAATCAAAGTAATATTAAATGATGAATTAAACTATTTAATTAATATTTAATATTAATTCAACGGACAATCCCAATTAATTTCGACACATATTTGATTAAGGTATTAAATCTTATTTAAATATCTCAGACTCTCTCTTTTTTGTTTAATTCGTAAATAAAACAAAAATGTGGTTAAATATATCGTATATATGTAGAGCATTCTCCCTAATTTGAATTCGAACACTTCGAACTCACTCGTCACACTGTTCTATGGTTTAGTCCGATATGAGCTAGCAGAGGGACCTAATGGACCAATAGATCATGGGCTCCAACGATCCAAGATTTACCGGTTAAACTCATTAACCTTGTTAACCAACATTCGTTAACTACTAGGACATTCCACTATAGCCTAATAGTTGCACTCTCCTCACTATAGATATATTTTTGTTCATTTGATATAACTATGATTAGTAAGTCGATCCTTCACAGGTTGTTCGTAACTAGAGCTGGGTCAATTTACCGTTTTACCCCTATAGTTACTTCTTGTTTCTTATGTCTCACTAATCCTCTGATGACCAATTGGTTTGTGGTCCAACCAGTAAACCGGATCCCTCTCAGACCAATGAGAAAGTGGGGCCCCTTGTTCAAGACCAGGAGTCAGTACTTAAGAGAACTATCTCTCTTTTATCACTAAAAGTGGGTAGGAGTGAATTTCATCTTGCACCCCACGTCCCCATCCATTTACCCAGTCTTACCCCTGAAATGGGAGGCCTATTAAATCGGCGAACTTGAGTCACTCTCACCCATGCAAATCTAAGGATAATTCCGAATAAACAGGAGTCCATGGTTAGCTCAGGATTAAGATCGAGTTACCTAGGTAGTCAAATGAAAAGAAAATCAGTCTCAATAGTAAACGACATTATAAAGTGAGTGATTTTCTTCATGGTCCGATCTTATGCAATACTCATTGCATAGAACACCCTCACTCACATGTCTTCACATGTACAATTTTAGTGATCACATTGTTTATATCGTATACAAAAGTGGGTCGCATCTATAGTGTCTCCAAAATAAGGTACTCAGCCTTAACCTTATACTATAGATCATTTTGACTATATACTTGAACTTGATCAACTCTTATGTCTCTACATAAAGTTCAAGTAATCATACTATAGCCAGAGTGTTCTTAGTTTATTGGATTTAAATGAATGATTGTAAAGTTCACTTTATTCAATAACAATCTTTACTGAATAAACAACAATAATAACTTTATTGAAAATAGAATATGTTTTTGTTTACAAACTATGAGTTTTAGGACATAAAACCCAACATTGTTAACCTTCGTGGTCTTCTACGTAAATATTATTTGGAGGTTTAAAAATCGAACATGATAAGTTTCTTGACAAATTTGCATGTAGGCTCGTATTTAATTTTCGAGCTTCAACCATCTTCCTTTAAAGACGGACAAAATTGAGAAGTTGTGTTTGAGGCACCTTCAACACTTTATTTCATCACGAAACTTTTGGATATTCTAATTTAGAAGGTGCAAAAGTAGGTTTGAAGGAAAATGGTTGACTATGGCTCTCAAATTTGGAAGAAATCAGACAGTAAGAAACCCAAAATCGCAGAGGCTATAACAACTCACGGTTGAAGGCTCGACTTGGCTCGATTCTTGCTCCAAACGAAAGCTCCTACTTCAGGCTTTATAGAGATAGCTTAAATCGACGTTAAAAAACTCCTAGATTTTCGTAAATTTTATAAAATTGATGCCATACATATTCTCTCTAATTACTGGGCAACTGATCTCCATTTTAAATTTGGTCGTTGGATTCAATGAGTTGTCTCTTCTATAACATACTTAGAAGACCATTTGAATATGTCATGATTCAAAGATTTTATACAAAGTTACAAGGCCATTGGAATATTTCCAGATTTAACCAAGATTTCGGGTGGTAAATGATAAACATACCCCTATAAGAATTATAAAATGTTTTCAAGATTCTAAAAGACCTCAATGGTTAAATAAACTTTTTAAGAAACCCATTTATGACCTTAAGGGTAAGTATGCAAGATCACATAAGGAAATTAGAACGTGTTTAAGGTATGAACTCTAAGAAATTAGGAAGGTTTGAAATAAGGTTGAATGTTGTATCTAAGTTATTCCAACATTAATACCCACACGAGATATGAAGCTTGAATCTACTTGATTTTTTTTAGTGGCCAGTACGAACTAAGGCAATTGAATTTTCCTGTTCTACACATTGTGAAAGAAGAAGTTAATCCTCATAAGGCATGTTGGGTAATAGGCTTTCCCACTCAAGGAGTTAATCCTCATAAGGCATGTGGGGTAATAGGCATTCCCACTCTAGGAGTTAATTCTCATAAGGCTTGTGGGATAATTTGCATTCCTACTCAAGGAGTGAATCCTCATAAGGCATGTGGGTAATAGGCTTCTGTCCTTAAACGAACTAAGGCAATTGAATTTTTCAGTTCTAAGGAGTGAATCCTCATAATTGAATTCTCTACTGCGTCAACGCTGGTTGATAACTTGCCTGAGTTAGTTATTATAATCCCCTTCCTATGGATGTGTAGTATTTTAATATAAAGCATCTAACTGTCCTTGTAATTCGATTAGTGAATCCTCAGAAGCAATGTGGGTAATAGGCTTTGCCTTTGCCTTTTCCTTTGCCTTTTCTACTCAAGGAGTGATTCCTCAGAAGTGATGTGGGTAATTTGCACTGCATATTATACAGAAATTGGAAAAATTCCCTCCCACTCGAAAAAGTGATTAGCCACCACTCGAAAAAGTCGATTCACCACCACTCCAAAAAGAGGATACGGTACCTGCTAAAGTATTCCCGATACACCACCACTGCAAATGGGAGTACTTTTTCTATAAACCCCTATCCTAAAGCAAGAATCTGTCATTGCGAAGTCAACAATGATGTAGAGTAACCCGAAGGTCAAGACGAAGCCTCAGACGTCATGTAGCCGACTCCAACGGATTGGTGTGGTATATCACCCGTTTATCTTCTCATTCTCAGCGATGGTATTGACAGCATAACTCTTCCGGCAAGAATTATAGCGCCTGTTCAATTTGTGTGCAGGTGTCTCAACCATGTGAAGATCCAGTCTCCTCCAGAATATAATAATAGTAAAAGGAACTATGGTTCCAATTACCTTCTCTGGAGAACGGCGTTAATAGAGTCAACGTATCGCTCAAAATCATATGACTTGTTGTTACTTGTACTCTCAAGGTTAAAAATAGTGTGTACTACTTTAACTTGTACAGAATATGTGTATTATATACCTTTAGAGAACTTTGATTTAAGGAGTAAATAATAGTTGTTGAATGTGTTTATTGTTGAATGTGTTTATTGTTAAGGAGTAATTAATAGTTGTAAAATGTGTTAAAGTTTATTAGTATAAGGAGTAATTAATAGTTTGAGTAGTCTAATTTGTATAAAATAGTATAGCTCTAAAGGGTAACACTTTTTGGAGGGAAATTAGAACGTGTTTAAGGTATGAAATCTAAGAAATTAGAAAGGTTTGAAATAAGGTTGAATGTTGTATCTAAGTTATTCCAACATTAATACCCACACGAGATATGAAGCTTGAATCTACTTGATTTTTTTTAGTGGCCAGGACAACTTGGCAGAGTTAAGGTAGACCCTGCCATAGACACATGAGCTACTAAGTCAGGACTTCACACTCCTCAACACTTGTTTTAGAGAGCAATATCTCTAGTCGTTAAGAGGAAATAATGGGCACACACGACGATATATTGAACATTAAGAGTTGATCCAGATAGTTATTAAAAAGAAAAAAAAAACATGCATACATGTAGAAACAAGGGTTCCCTCAAGCATATGAACCAATAAGGCAAGGTTAAAAGGTTTTCTCGGAGTTCGACATAGTTGTGTGAGTTAAAGTGATGTTGTTGGGCTCACTAATTTTCCATAGCTCAAGTAATTTTTATGAATTAGATATTTAACAAGGTTTCTAAACTTGTTTTATAATAGTGTTCATATCGATTATAGGAGGCTAATCAGAGACAAAAAAGATAACAAGATGAGCCCTTAAGCCAACTTGATACCTCTATATAATGAGCGTTATACCAAACTCTCCGATGTAGAGTCTTGGTTGAACAAAAGTATTTTCCTTAGACATTGAATATTATAGAATATGGTCTGGTGAACCATTTTAAAGGAGGAACAAATGGTAGTTTGTCTAGACTTATTTAGAGATATAAAGTTGTAAGTTTCCTAGCTTTGACAAGGTAGAAGGTTTGTTGAAAAGTTTTGAGTTTAACTCATTCAATACATGCGATCACAACTCGCACTTACAATGAGTTTGTGAGAAGAGATTTCAAAAGTTAAGGAATTTGCTGGCCTTAGTTATAGTATAAGGATGTACTAGATGATATATGAAGGTAAGTAAGATTTAATGATGTTATGAAGAGATGACTAGTTAGAGTATTAAGACAACTCAAAAAGTAAGTATCCAAATTCATATTTACCAAATGAACATGAGATTATTTTCCTCATCCTTAATGTGAATACCACACTAAATTACTGATACATAGTGAGTGAATCCCAAGTTGGTTAAGTTCTTCAACGTGGTAGGTCACATAGATAGTTGTTAAAGGATATGCCCAAACCGTTGGTTAGTGAATCTGATGGGTACTCAAAGGTTCAACAACTTAGAGATTATGTCATGGAATTCCTTCTAGGTTTACATAAGATAACAAAAGAACACACTACCATTCGAGTAGTGGTGGGCTGTTGCACTCCCAAGCTTACACATGTACTTTGGATAAAGTCTCGACCCTATGGGATATACGCAAAACTTTTTCATGTTTTAAAACTACGTTATTTCTTACTTTCTTGTTTTAAATTAAATGTGTAAGTCTATGACTTCATTTGAAAATGTATCATTTCAATGTCCGCATATGTTAATTAAGGCATGCATGTTTGACACCTCTAATTAAGGTAAGAAATTAGGGCTGTTAATGTTGGTATCAGAGCCAGACACTGAGTGGTGTACTGGGGAGAACGAATAACAGTGTATGCATTGATTTTCATTTAGTAGTTGACAAATGCATTTTTAGATCTCACATTGGTTGGAGAGGGAAACAAATCATTATTTATAAGGGTGTAAAAATCTCTCCATAGAAAAAAGCATTTTAAACCCTTGAGCAGAAGCCCCAAAGGAAAAGTCAAAATAGGAGAATATTTACTAGTGGTGGGCTTGGACGGTTACAAATGGTATTAGAGCCAGACATCGGGCGATGTGCTAGCGAGGATGCTTGGGCTTGAAAGGGGTTGGATTGTGAGATCCCACATTGATTGGAGAAAGTAACGAGTACCAACAAGGATACTGAGTCTCGAAAGAGGATGGATTGTGAGATCCCACAACAGTTGGAGAGGGGAACATTCTTTATAAGGGAGTGAAAATTTCTCTATGCGTTTTAAAAACGTAAGGTAATCTCGAAAACCCGAAGAAGACAATATCTGCTAGCGATGAGCTTGGGCTATTACAATTTGCAAAGCCACGAGCACGTGTCATCATACAACACACAATTATAACCAAATGATGGTAAGGCCACTTACTTGGTTAACCTTCGAAGCAGCTACAACCATTTGACGTTAGCTTAATGCTGGCCTCTAAATTTTAATTTTCCCTAAGAAGTCCAACAACCATAAATTAAAATTTTATTATGGAAATTAACTCACCTACTTTTGTATAAAGTAATTTAAACTTACTCATAAGTATATAAACTAACTAAACCTACCGGTGCATTAATAATTTAAACTCGATTCTAAAAATTTAACTAGGCAAAAGATAGTCATACTAATTTAAGCTTCTGAAAAGTTGAAAGAAGAAAGTGTCCGAACGTATCAAACCCAAGCCGGATCAGCCAAAATATTAACCTAGAGCCGTCAAAAAATGTATTTTTCAAATGACTTTAAACAGTTCAAGTGGGCTTATAAAATGAAGTGATGGACCTCCCTTTTACCATGGGACAATACCATTAATTCTCTTAATAACATCTTTTCATGATACGGGGTTACAACACTACGAACTTTAAATATAATGTTTTAAAATGAAGTGATTGGCTAGATTAGGAGCTATTGATCTGCAAGTTGCATAAAACCTTTGGTCCATTAGCTCAGTTTGTTAGAACGTCGCGCTAATTAAGTGCGAAGGTAGCATGTTTGCCACTTGGATGGGTCAATTTAATTAATTCTCAAAGATATCTTTAATGATACGGGGGTAAAGCACTACAAACTTTAAAAGATAACGACCTAAAGTTTTAAGTTTATTATGCATAAAATTATGTAACCTAAACTCGATTGACTGGTTTAGGAGCTACTACTCTGCAATGAGTATAAAACTTGTGGCCTATTAGATTAGTTGGTTAGAACGTCGTGTTAATAACATGAAGGTTGGATGGGCTAATTTCATGATGACTTGAAATTAAAGAGTTTTAAGTTTTATTATGCATAAAATTATGTAACCTAAACTCGATTGGCTATATTAGGAGCTACTACAGGTTTGACACTTGCATGGTTAATTTCATTCCTTCTCAATAATGATATATTTAATGATACTAGATTTAAAAGATAATCACTTATAGTTTTAAGTTTATTATGCATAAAATTATGTAAGCGAAACTCGATTGACTGAATGAGGAGCTATCGATCTACAATGTTCATAAAACCTATGGCCTATTAGCTCAGTTTGTTAGAACGTCGGGCTAATAATGTGAAGGTCGTTGGTTTGACGCCTGCATGGGCCGATTTCATTTCTTCTTAATAATATCTTTTCATGATACGGGGTTACAACATTACGAACTTTAAAGATAATGACTTAAAGTTTTAAGTTTATCATGCAAAAAATTATGTAACCTAAACTCGATTTATTAAATTATGAGCTATCAATCTACAATGTGCATAAAACCTATGGCTTATTAGCTAAGTTGGTTAGAGCGATGTGCTAATATCGTGAAGGTTGCAGGTTTGACATCTCCATGTGCTAATTTCATTTATTTTTAATTATATCTTTTCATGATACGAGTTAAAACACTATGAACTTTAAAAGATAATGACTTTTTTAAGTTTATTATGCATAAAGTTATGCAAACGAAACTCGATTGACTGGATTAGGAGCTAACGATCTATAACGTGCATAAAACTTATGCCCAATTAGCTCAGTTGGTTAGATTGTTGTGTTAATAACGTGATGGTTGTAGATTCGACAAATTACATAGGCCAAATTTTATTAATTCATAATAATATCTTTTCATGATATGGGGTTACAACACTACGAACTGTAAACCGATAAGACCTGCGAGGTAACCTTTCTCATTCACAATTTTTCTTTAGTCGTTCGATATGTTCTTCTACGAAGAATGAAATTCGAGGATTTCTGAGGGTCCTTTTAGGAACAAGGAGGTAAATGAACTTATTTTGGCCGTTCGATATGTTCTTATACGAAGGATGAAATTTGAGGATTTCTGAGGGTCCTTTTAGGAACAAGAAGGAGGTAAATGAACTTATTTTGGCCGTTCGATATGTTCTTCTATGAAGGATGAAATTCGAGGATTTCTGAGGGTCCTTTCGGGAACAAGGAGGTAAATGAACTGACTTTGAAGGCCAGATTCAGTATTGCGACTCTCAGGAGAGAAAAATTTCCGGCAAGCCACATGTCAACTTGTTGGAGGGAAAGCGCGTTAGATAGCCTGAGGGACACGTATTGACGATTGGGTGGAATAACGCGTTATGCGCATTGTCAGGAGAAAATTTTCCGACAAGCCACGTGTCAACTTGTGGGACAGAAAGCGCGTCAGATAGCCAGCAAGCCACGTGTCAACTTGCGGGAGGAAAAGCATGTCAGACAGCCTGAGGGACACGTATTGACGATGAATGGAATAACGCGTCATGCGTGTTGTAAGGTGACGCGGCTCCACTCGATTTGCAACACGTGGTAGCTCTTCCAACCCATGCCCACATCTAACCCAGTTTGACTAGATAGATGTTTGACCCGATCAGTATGGTGCCAAGCTTCAATGTAAAGAATCTAACTTCCCAACGCACTCCTCCGGTTTTGAACCCACCACTCATCAGTAGCTGACCTCTATCACTCCACACCTTCTTCAATTCTCTTCATAAGCTCACAAATTACCTTCTCATTCTCTTCCTTCTCCTGTTTGAGATAGAAACAACTCTCACTTAGCTCAGCCACATTCTTTTCTAACCTTTCAATCTCCATTTCTAAAAGCTTTCTTTTCTTTTTTAATCTCTACTTTCTCCTTCAAAAGGCGCTCGTTCAGGAATTTCAACGTCTGCAACTGAGACTTCTCCACAAATTTATTAGCGGCAGATTTTGGTTGTTGCTCTAAATCTCTATTCTCCTTCTGATGATTTGGAAGTTTCTTTGGCACGTTCGTCGATCGTGTGTTCAATCTAGATTCCTTCTTCGATTTTTTTGTCTCTAATATCGTGATTTTGTCAAATCTGCTGTGTATCCCCTCGTTTCCAATGGCTTCCACCGCTTCACAACTACGGCCATCATCTTTTTCTTCGCCATGTTCTTTCGCTTTTAGATCTTCATTTTGAGCCATCAAGAGAAGACCTTCGTTTGTTGCGTCATCCAAGGCTAGGTTGATTGTTTTTTCCACCTTTTTATCGACTCGACAATTGTTTGCAAAATTCTCCTCTGCCATAATTGTAACATTTGTCGAAGTTACAATCGTTCGCATAGTGACCATATTTGTGACATTTGTAACACTGAATGTTGGAGTAAATTGATTGGCTGCCTCTTCCTCGACTGCGTCCTCTTCCATGCAAATTTGCTTGGCTCGATTGTCCCTTCTTCTTACAGTATCCTTCATGACTGCTGCCTTGACAATCATGACCATTTTTACTACTTTCACGGCCAAAACCTCTACCTTCAAAATTTTGAGAGTAGAGTACCTTTTCATCTTTGATTGACGCCTTGGTTTGAAGTGCTTGATTGACTCCTTCATTTCGGTTGAGTTGTTGGTTAATGACCTTAAAATCATCTCCAAAACCCGCGTCTCAGCTAACATTTCTCCATTTTGGTTGAGTTGGTTTACCATAGTGTGTACATGCGTGACGTAGTCAAATACACTTTATAACTTCTTTATCTTCATGCTCTCCAACTTGCCACGAAGAGTTTTGAGACGCACTTGTTTGACTCGGTCGATTCCTTTGAACACTTTTCCTAAAGTGTCCGACGCTTCTTTTGAAGTAGTTGCACTGACAAGCTTCTCAAAGTCCGACACGTCAACGACTCGGAACTACATGTAAAGTGCCCCCTCATCCTTTGATCGCATCTCTTTTAACGCCTTGTTTTGTGTTGCTGTATAAACCAGGGTATCTTTTGGTTCTTCTAACTCTTCTTCGACCACGTCCCATGCATCTTGAGAACCAAGAAAAGCTTTCATATGAATGCTCTAATTCTCGTAGTTTGTCTTCATTAGTCGCGGTAGCGACATTTGACCCGTCACATTCGCCATTGGCTTGATACACATTTGTTAAACAAAACTAATAAATTTGTGAAATAAGTCTCACACACTAACGATAGAAGGAGACAAAGAACACTCTGTTTATCTGAAAAAACCTTCTATTGCTTCTCTATTTCTTTTCTTTTTTTTTCTCTGCTCTACTTTACCATTTTTACAGTAGTAATAAAAAATGTATTTACAAGGTCTTCTAAAACTAAATATAGACATAAGAATGTCATTATTTCCTAACCCATAAAAAGTCATTCTTCATATAAA
>NW_019272102.1:368099-370348 GCF_002738345.1 Cucurbita maxima | reverse complement strand
ATAATGTGCATAAAATCTTTGCCCAATTAGCTCAGTTGTAAGATTATCGTGTTAAAAACGTGGAGGTCGTAGGTACGACAATTACATAGGCCTAGTTTTACTAATTCTTAATAATATATTTACATGATACGGGGTTACAACACTATGAACTTTAAACCGATGATATGGTCGTTCACAGTTTTTCTTTAGAGGATTTATGAGAGTCATTTCAGGAACAAGAAGTTGGTAAATGAACTAGTTTTGGCCGTTCGATATGTTCTTTTATGAAAGACGAAATTTGAGGATTTTTTAGAGTCTTTTCACGAACAAGGAGGTAAATGAACTCACTTTGAAGGCCAGATTCAGTATTGCGACTCTCATGAGAGAAAAATTTTCGACAAGCCACGTGTCAGCTTGTTGGAAGGAAAGCACGTGAGAAAGCCGGCAAGCCAAGTGTCAACTTGCCTGAGGGAAAGCGTGTCAGACAGCCTGAGGGACACGTCTTAACGATAGGGTAGAATAACACGTCAAGTGCATTGTCAGGCGAGAAAATCTATGGCCTATTAGCTCAGTTGGTTAGAGCGTCGTGCTAATAACGCGAAGGTCGTAGGTTCGAGACCTGCATGGGCCAATTTCCCTCATTTTTTTAAATTATATCTTTTCATTATGAGTTAAAACACTACGATTTTTAGAAGATAATGACTTTTTCTAAGTTTATTATGCATAAAGTTACGTAAACGAAACTCGATTGGCTGGATTAGGAGCTAACGATCTATAATGTGCATAAAATCTTTGCCCAATTAGCTCAGTTGTAAGATTATCGTGTTAAAAACGTGGAGGTCGTAGGTACGACAATTACATAGGCCTAGTTTTACTAATTCTTAATAATATATTTACATGATACGGGGTTACAACACTATGAACTTTAAACCGATGATATGGTCGTTCACAGTTTTTCTTTAGAGGATTTATGAGAGTCATTTCAGGAACAAGAAGTTGGTAAATGAACTAGTTTTGGCCGTTCGATATGTTCTTTTATGAAAGACGAAATTTGAGGATTTTTTAGAGTCTTTTCACGAACAAGGAGGTAAATGAACTCACTTTGAAGGCCAGATTCAGTATTTCGACTCTCATGAGAGAAAATTTTTTGTCAAGCCACGTGTCAACTTGTGGGGAAGGAAAGAGCGTGAGACAGCCGGCAAGCCACGTGTCAACTTGCGGGAGGGAAAACGTGTCAGACAGCCTGAGGGACACGTATTGACGATTGGGTGGAATAACGCATCAGGCGCATTGTGAGGTGAGAAAATCTATGGCTTGTTAGCTTAGGTGGTTAGAGCTTTGTGCTAATAATGTGAATGTTGAAGGTACGACAACTGCATGGGCCAATTTCCCTCATTTTTAATTATATCTTTTCATGATACGAGTTAAAACACTACGAACTTTAGAAGATAATGACTTTTTTAAGTTTATTATGCATAAAGTTATGTAAACGAAACTCGATTGGCAGTATTAAGAGCTAACGACCTATAAGGTGCATACCAATGGCCAATTAGATCAGTTGTAAGATTGTTGTTTTAAAAACGTGGAGGTCGTAGGTTCGACAATTTCGTAGACCATGTTTTTTTAATTCTTCATAATATCTTTTCATGATACGGGGTTACAACAGTACGAATTTTAAACCGATGATACGACCGTTCAAAATTTTCTTTAGATCTGAGTCGTTCGATATGTTCATACATGAAGGATGAAATTCGAGGATTTCTGAGAGTCATTTCAGGAACAAGAAGGAGGTAAATGAACTTATTTTGGCCGTTCAATATGTTCTTTTACGAAAGATGAAATTCGAGTATTTCTCAGAGTCCTTTCACGAACAAGGAGGTAAATGAACTCACTTTGAAGGCTAAATTCAGTATTGCGACTCTCATGAGAGAAAATTTTTCGGCAAGCCACGTGTCAACTTGTTGGAAGGAAAGCGCATGAGAAAGCCGGCAAGCCAAGTGTCAACTTGCGGGAGGGAAAGCGTGTTAGACAGCCTGAGGGACATGTATTAACGATAGGGTAGAATAACACATCAAGTGCATTGTCAGGTGAGAAAATCTATGGCCTATTAGCTTAGTTGGTTAGAGCGTTGTGCTAATAACGCGAAGGTCGCAGGTTTGAGACCTGCATGGGCTAATTTCCCTCATTTTTAATTATATCTTTTCATTATACGAGTTAAAACACTACGATTTTTTTTTAGAAGATAATGACTTTTTTAAGTTTATTATGCA